>NC_040096.1:1877353-2094476 GCF_003369695.1 Bos indicus x Bos taurus | reverse complement strand
CATGGGTGCTATCAGGGCTGGCCGGCTGGCCCCAACCTTAGGGAATCTTGATAATTCCAGGCCGAAGGGACAAATGGCGGCCAAGGGGCATGTGCGTACACCACGTAACTACCCACTGGGCTGGTTCCTTGGCCTCTTTATTGCAACTCTCTTCAAGGCACCAAAGATGCCTTTGAGAGTCCTTCTACTGGCAGTTGGGACAACAAGGCCACAAAGGTCACCTTTCACCGAGCCTCCTAAGGACAAGCAATGCCCTGTCCTCTGTACCCAGCTGATGGCAGCTCCAAAAGGACCCACTGTATTACTGAAAACAGAACAACAGTGCCTGCAAGCCTCAGCGGACATATTGTCCCAGTAAATCACACTGCACTTTTCCTCACCTGCACAAAAATTTCTTCTCTGGGCCTCTGGCCAACTGCAGGAGGAATGCAGGCCTAGGACCACAGCATAGTCCATGGCGACCTCCAAGACTCAAGCATGTGACAGGAGTTGCAATTCAGCCACTGCCAAGGGCAGAAATGGGCCTATTAACTTTCACAACTGCCACCATTCCCCCAGGTCTCTGCAGCCACTGCAGCCCACATGGCACTCAGAATCTCAGCAACCCAAGGGATGCAACGGCGAGGGCCTCAGACCTGACCTGGGGCTCCAATCACAAACCACAGAAGCTTCATTGCTTTAGAATCGACATCACCAGAGCCCCAATTAGTGCATCCAGCAGGAATCAGGACAAAATGCACCTTTCCAAGCTAAGACGTCAACTGTCTGAGGCTAGGATCTACTGCGACACCTACCACCACTGGACAAGCCAGATGGCTCTATGCTCCTCAGTGCCTTTACATGGACCTTGTATTCCAAGAGGGCCGCTAGAATATCTGTACATGGCCCACCCTCAGACGGGAGCCTCGCAAATGGTGGTGACCTGGCTCCTCCATGCGTGTGTGTGACACAGTCGGAGACGCCCTCACTGCTAACCAGTCCCACCCTTAACCCCAAGGGAGGCAACGTGCTGGACCTCAGTTTCGATGAGGAGACGGTAGTGAGTTCTCACTCATTTTGTTCAGATTTTCCAAGGAATGCATGTGAGGGTGTCATCATCGATCCGAGCACGTGCTGGCTTGCTGCCCACCTCCTCACGGCAGGAAGGGCTGCTCCCAGGAGGAGCCAGTGACCCGGGAGTCCTCCAGCAGCCAGGGAACTCAGAGCCCTCAGGCTTCTCAGCAAGAGGAACGGTCCCTCTATACGAACAACCACTCAGGCAGTCCCAGGAAACCTGAAATTCACGACACGTCTTGGGGCAGGAGAAGCCGTACCGTGCTGGGTGATCCAAAAAGCAGTGGCAGCAACTCGGGTGCGCCACACTTCTTGCCGGACCCTTGCACCTTGAGTCACTGCCTCACGGGTGGGGGTTCATCTCCTGGCTGATGGACAGTCATACGTGGCAACTTCACCTGACAAGTGGACAGAAAGCACAAGCATGCTTCAAATGTGCACCCGGGTTCTCACATGAATAATATCGGTGTCCATGGTTCCCTGAGGTAAAGCCTGCATCTGCTTCTGAACTACCTCGATCCCTCATGTATGACTGGATACGTATCTATAGCAAAAAGGTAGGAAATTATCTTAAAGTTCCTATCGGTGTCTGTCGTCTGAAGTATGTGTGTGTGGCAGGGGATTTGATATGGGTCTGTGTGTGTGTTGTTCCAGTGTACCAAGAAGAATGTGCCTCAAGACTCTGGGTGTGCCTCTGAAACTCCTTCCAGGTGTCTCCAGGACTCAGAGTCCCACTCCAAGGCCTTGGTGTCTTAACACGTGTGCCTTCACCACAGAAACCTGACTTTCTGCTGTCCAAACAAAATGGCAGATGATGCCTTGCCACTGTCCACCAAGCTCCATGCAAAATTTCATCCTGAGGGGCTGTTGAAATAGGGCATGGGCTCATGATCTCTTCGACCCATGCCCCTCTCACTATGAACATAAACCTGACTGCCCAAGGTCGCCTGGCAGAGCAACTGTGTGAATGCATGTACCATGAGACATGTCAGCTAAAACTACAGCTCAGGTGTCCATGGTGACAAGACCCACCTCCTCCTGGATCAAGGAAACTTTCCCAAAGAAGGTCAAAAGTATTGGGAACATGACCCAGGGGCAGATATGGGCCCACCATTCCTTAAAAGGGCAAAATAATTCAGGGCATGAGCCTCTTCCTGCCCAGTGAGCTAATCCACTCTCCGAGGCTCCACTGGAAGTGCAAGATGGGACCTGGTCTTCCTCAGGTACCAGGATCCAGGGGTCACTCCCACAGAAACTGGGCCCCTTTGCCGGCCAGATAATGCTCAGATCCACAGCCTGCCAGGGCCCTGGAACCAACCATACCCAGGAAAAACTCCTACAAATTGAACTCTTCCATCCACCCCCAGTGTGACTCACCCACATCAGAAGCCACCAGGTCTTCTGCTCCACAAAGGGACATTGAGCATCCAGCAAGACCCACAGGAAGAAGGCGGGCAACACGACCAAGGGCTCACAGATCACCAGGGATGCTTTCAGGAAGACTTCAGAAGACCTGCCAGGGAAGACCGTGGATGTGCCAGGTCTCTGCCATAGTGCCATGGGAGCTGTTGTCTCCTACACTGAGGCAGCCTTGGTATGCCAACCAATGAGCAATGTCTATCACAACTGTGGTGGTCCTCAAAGGTTGATGCGTCACTGCCAGGGGGCCAAACACATGGGTGCTATCAGGGCTGGCCGGCTGGCCCCAACCTTAGGGAATCTTGATAATTCCAGGCCGAAGGACAAATGGCGGCCAAGGGGCATGTGCGTACACCACCTAACTACCCACTGGGCTGGTTCCTTGGCCTCTTTATTGCAACTCTTCAAGGCACCAAAGATGCCCTTTGAGAGTCCTTCTACTGGCAGTGGGACAACAAGGCCACAAAGGTCACCTTTCACCGAGCCTCCTAAGGACAAGCAATGCCCTGTCCTCTGTACCCAGCTGATGGCAGCTCCAAAAGGACCCCACTGTATTACTGAAAACAGAACAACAGTGCCTGCAAGCCTCAGCGGACATATTGTCCCAGTAAATCACACTGCACTTTTCCTCACCTGCACAAACATTCTTCTCTGGGCCTCTGGCCAACCTGCAGGAGGAATGCAGGCCTAGGACCCAGCATAGTCCATGGCGACCTCCAAGACTCAAGCACGTGACAGGAGTTGCAATTCAGCCACTGCCAAGGGCAGAAATGGGCCTATTAACTTTCACAACTGCCACCATTCCCCCAGGTCTCTGCAGCCACTGCAGCCCACATGGCACTCAGGAATCTCAGCAACCCAAAGGGATGCAACGGCGAGGGCCTCAGACCTGACCTGGGGCTCCAATCACAAACCACAGAAGCTTCATTGCTTTAGAATCGACATCACCAGAGCCCCAATTAGTGCATCTGCAGCAGGAATCAGGGACAAAATGCACCTTTCCAAGCTAAGACGTCAACTGTCTGAGGCAGGATCTACTGCGACACCTACCACCACTGGACAAGCCAGATGGCTCTATGCTCCTCAGTGCCTTTACATGGACCTTGTATTCCAAGAGGGCCGCTAGAATATCTGTACATGGCCCACCCTCAGACGGGAGCCTCGCAAATGGTGGTGACCTGGCTCCTCCATGCGTGTGTGTGACACAGTCGGAGACGCCCTCACTGCTAACCAGTCCCACCCTTAACCCCAAGGGAGGCAACGTGCTGGACCTCAGTTTTCGATGAGGAGACGGTAGTGAGTTCTCACTCATTTTGTTCAGATTTTCCAAGGAATGCATGTGAGGGTGTCATCATCGATCCGAGCACGTGCTGGCTTGCTGCCCACCTCCTCACGGCAGGAAGGGCTGCTCCCAGGAGGAGCCAGTGACCCGGGAGTCCTCCAGCAGCCAGGGGAACTCAGAGCCCTCAGGCTTCTCAGCAAGAGGAACGGTCCCTCTATACGTACAACCACTCAGGCAGTCCCACGGAACCTGAATTCACGGAACACGTCTTGGGGCAGGAGAGCCGTACCGTGCTGGGTGATCCAAAAGCAGTGGCACGCAACTCGGGTGCGCCACACTTCTTGCCGGACTCCCTTGCACCTTGAGTCCACTGCTCACGGGTGGGGGTTCATCTCCTGGCTGATGGACAGTCATACGTGGGCACATCATCCTGACAAGTGGAGCAGAAAGCACAGGAATGCTTCAGATGTGTACTTGGTCTCTCACTAATACTGATTGCAAGTGTTTCCCTAGGGGAAGGCCTGTATCTGCACCCCAACTATATTGATCCTTTACAGACGACTGGTTACCTATCTTTCAAAGAGTGCGGCAAATTAGGCTCAAGTGCATGTGGGTGTCTTTCTGACCAAGCGTGCAGGGTACAGGGGATTCGATGTGAGTTTTGAGTGCCTGCATTCTGGTGTACCAATAAAATGCATTCTCAAGCATTTTGGGTGTGTGTCTGGAAATCTGTCTGGGTATCCAAGTCTCAGAGACCGCATGCAAAGGCCCTGCAGTATGAACATGCGTGCCATCTCCATGGAGTCCTGACCTCCCACCATCCCACGAAATGGGATGACACTTGGCATCTTCCACAAGATCCATGCAAAATTTCACTGAGGGGCTGTTGACATAGGCTCTAGGCTCCCAATCTCCATGAACCATGATCTCTGACCAACGCAGAGACCTGACTGCCCAGGGTCACCTTGCGGAGAATCTGTGTGAATGCCACATACCCTGAGACTACGTGAGCTACTACTATAGCTCAGGGGTCCTTGTCACAAGTCCTACCTCCTACCTAACAAGAAAATTTTCCCAGACAACTGCACAGTAAGGTGAACTTGGCACTAGGGCAGATATGGCCCACTGCACCCTCCAATAGGAAAAGAATTCAGGGCATGCGTATCTTCCTGCCAGTCAGCCCCAATCAAAGTCCAGCCTCCCCTGGAAACTGCAAGATGGAACCTGGTCATCTCAGGTACCAGGAACCAGGGGTCAACTCCCACAGAAACGGGATTCTTTCCTGGCCAGATTATCCTCAAATCTAACAGCCTGCAGGGCCCTGGGTACTGACCACACCCTAGAGAAAGCTCTCATAATGCACGGGCTTGGTCCAAATTGAATTCATTATGCAACAAAGGGGCGACTCACCTAAATCTGAAGCCTCCAGGGCCTCGGGCTCACAGGGACAATGAGCATCCAGCAAGACCCACAGGAAGAAGGCGGGCAACACGACCAAGGGCTCACAGATCACCAGGGATGCTTTCAGGAAGACTTCAGAAGACCTGCCAGGGAGACCGTGGATGTGCCAGGTCTCTGCATAGTGCCATGGGAGCTGTTGTCTCCTACATTTGAGGCAGCCTTGGTATGCCACCAATGAGCAATCTCTATCACAACTGTGGTGGTCCTCAAAGGTTGATGCGTCACTGCCAGGGGGCCAAACACATGGGTGCTATCAGGGCTGGCCGGCTGGCCCCAACCTTAGGGAATCTTGATAATTCCAGGCCGAGGGACAAATGGCGGCCAAGGGGCATGTGCGTACACCACGTAACTACCCACTGGGCTGGTTCCTTGGCCTCTTTATTGCAACTCTTCAAGGCACCAAAGATGCCCTTTGAGAGTCCTTCTACTGGCAGTGGGACAACAAGGCCACAAAGGTCACCTTTCACCGAGCCTCCTAAGGACAAGCAATGCCCTGTCCTCTGTACCAGCTGATGGCAGCTCCAAAGGGACCCCACTGTATTACTGAAAACAGAACAACAGTGCCTGCAAGCCTCAGCGGACATATTGTCCCAGTAAATCACACTGCACTTTTCCTCACCTGCACAAACATTCTTCTCTGGGCCTCTGGCCAACCTGCAGGAGGAATGCAGGCCTAGGACCACAGCATAGTCCATGGCGACCTCCAAGGACTCAAGCACGTGACAGGAGTTGCAATTCAGCCACTGCCAAGGGCAGAAATGGGCCTATTAACTTTCACAACTGCCACCATTCCCCCAGGTCTCTGCAGCCACTGCAGCCCACATGGCACTCAGGAATCTCAGCAACCCAAAGGGATGCAACGGCGAGGGCCTCAGACCTGACCTGGGGCTCCAATCACAAACCACAGAAGCTTCATTGCTTTAGAATCGACATCACCAGAGCCCCAATTAGTGCATCTGCAGCAGGAATCAGGACAAAATGCACCTTTCCAAGCTAAGACGTCAACTGTCTGAGGCTAGGTCTACTGCGACACCTACCACCACTGGACAAGCCAGATGGCTCTATGCTCCTCAGTGCCTTTACATGGACCTTGTATTCCAAGAGGGCCGCTAGAATATCTGTACATGGCCCACCCTCACACGGGAGCCTCGCAAATGGTGGTGACCTGGCTCCTCCATGCGTGTGTGTGACACAGTCGGAGACGCCCTCACTGCTAACCAGTCCCACCCTTAACCCCAAGGGAGGCAACGTGCTGGACCTCAGTTTCGATGAGGAGACGGTAGTGAGTTCTCACTCATTTTGTTCAGATTTTCCAAGGAATGCATGTGAGGGTGTCATCATCGATCCGAGCACGTGCTGGCTTGCTGCCCACCTCCTCACGGCAGGAAGGGCTGCTCCCAGGAGGAGCCAGTGACCCGGGAGTCCTCCAGCAGCCAGGGGAACTCAGAGCCCTCAGGCTTCTCAGCAAGAGGAACGGTCCCTCTATACGAACAACCACTCAGGCAGTCCCAGGAAACCTGAAATTCACGACACGTCTTGGGGCAGGAGAAGCCGTACCGTGCTGGGTGATCCAAAAAGCAGTGGCAGCAACTCGGGTGCGCCACACTTCTTGCCGGACTCCCTTGCACCTTGAGTCACTGCCTCACGGGTGGGGGTTCATCTCCTGGCTGATGGACAGTCATACGTGGCAACTTCACCTGACAAGTGGACAGAAAGCACAGGAATGCTTCAGATGTGTACTTGGTCTCTCACTAATACTGATGCAAGTGTTTCCCTAGGGGAAGGCCTGTATCTGCACCCCAACTATATTGATCCTTTACAGACGACTGGTTACCTATCTTTCAAAAGAGTGCGGCAAATTAGGCTCAAGTGCATGTGGGTGTCTTTCTGACCAAGCGTGCAAGGGTAGCAGGGGATTCGATGTGAGTTTGAGTGCCTGCATTCTGGTGTACCAATAAAAATGCATTCTCAGCATTTTGGGTGTGTGTCTGGAAATCTGTCTGGGTATCCAAGTCTCAGAGACCGCATGCAAAGGCCCTGCAGTATGAACATGCGTGCCACCTCCATGGAGTCCTGACCTCCCACCATCCCACGAAATGGGATGACACTTGGCATCTTCCACAAGATCCATGCAAAATTTCACTGAGGGGCTGTTGACATAGGCTCTAGGCTCCCAATCTCCATGAACCATGATCTCTGACCAACGCAGAGACCTGACTGCCCAGGGTCACCTTGCGGAGAATCTGTGTGAATGCCACATACCCTGAGACTACGTGAGCTACTACTATAGCTCAGGGGTCCTTGTCACAAGTCCTACCTCCTACCTAACAAGAAAATTTTCCCAGACAACTGCACAGTAAGGTGAACTTGGCACTAGGGCAGATATGGCCCACTGCACCCTCCAATAGGAAAAGAATTCAGGGCATGCGTATCTTCCTGCCAGTCAGCCCCAATCAAAGTCCAGCCTCCCCTGGAAACTGCAAGATGGAACCTGGTCATCCTCAGGTACCAGGAACCAGGGGTCACTCCCACAGAAACGGGATTCCTTTCCTGGCCAGATTATCCTCCAATCTACAGCCTGCAGGGCCCTGGGTACTGACCACACCCTAGAGAAAGCTCTCATAATGCAGGGCTTGGTCCAAATTGAATTCATTATGCAACAAAGGGCGACTCACCTAAATCTGAAGCCTCCAGGGCCTCGGCTCACAGGGACAATGAGCATCCAGCAAGACCCACAGGAAGAAGGCGGGCAACACGACCAAGGGCTCACAGATCACCAGGGATGCTTTCAGGAAGACTTCAGAAGACCTGCCAGGGAAGACCGTGGATGTGCCAGGTCTCTGCCATAGTGCCATGGGAGCTGTTGTCTCCTACACTGAGGCAGCCTTGGTATGCCAACCAATGAGCAATGTCTATCACAACCGTGGTGGTCCTCAAAGGTTGATGCTTCACTGCCAGGGGGGCAAACACATGGGTGCTATCAGGGCTGGCCGGCTGGCCCCAACCTTAGGGAATCTTGATAATTCCAGGCCGAAGAGACAAATGGCGGCCAAGGGGCATGTGCGTACACCACGTAACTACCCACTGGGCTGGTTCCTTGGCCTCTTTATTGCAACTCTTCAAGGCACCAAAGATGCCCTTTGAGAGTCCTTCTATTGGCAGTGGGACAACAAGGCCACAAAGGTCACCTTTCACCGAGCCTCCTAAGGACAAGCAATGCCCTGTCCTCTGTACCCAGCTGATGGCAGCTCCAAAAGGACCCCACTGTATTACTGAAAACAGAACAACAGTGCCTGCAAGCCTCAGCGGACATATTGTCCCAGTAAATCACACTGCACTTTTCCTCACCTGCACAAACATTCTTCTCTGGGCCTCTGGCCAACCTGCAGGAGGAATGCAGGCCTAGGACCACAGCATAGTCCATGGCGACCTCCAAGACTCAAGCACGTGACAGGAGTTGCAATTCAGCCACTGCCAAGGGCAGAAATGGGCCTATTAACTTTCACAACTGCCACCATTCCCCCAGGTCTCTGCAGCCACTGCAGCCCACATGGCACTCAGGAATCTCAGCAACCCAAAGGGATGCAACGGCGAGGGCCTCAGACCTGACCTGGGGCTCCAATCACAAACCACAGAAGCTTCATTGCTTTAGAATCGACATCACCAGAGCCCCAATTAGTGCATCTGCAGCAGGAATCAGGACAAAATGCACCTTTCCAAGCTAAGACGTCAACTGTCTGAGGCTAGGGTCTACTGCGACACCTACCACCACTGGACAAGCCAGATGGCTCTATGCTCCTCAGTGCCTTTACATGGACCTTGTATTCCAAGAGGGCCGCTAGAATATCTGTACATGGCCCACCCTCACACGGGAGCCTCGCAAATGGTGGTGACCTGGCTCCTCCATGCGTGTGTGTGACACAGTCGGAGACGCCCTCACTGCTAACCAGTCCCACCCTTAACCCCAAGGGAGGCAACGTGCTGGACCTCAGTTTCGATGAGGAGACGGTAGTGAGTTCTCACTCATTTTGTTCAGATTTTCCAAGGAATGCATGTGAGGGTGTCATCATCGATCCGAGCACGTGCTGGCTTGCTGCCCACCTCCTCACGGCAGGAAGGGCTGCTCCCAGGAGGAGCCAGTGACCCGGGAGTCCTCCAGCAGCCAGGGGAACTCAGAGCCCTCAGGCTTCTCAGCAAGAGGAACGGTCCCTCTATACGAACAACCACTCAGGCAGTCCCAGGAAACCTGAAATTCACGACACGTCTTGGGGCAGGAGAAGCCGTACCGTGCTGGGTGATCCAAAAAGCAGTGGCAGCAACTCGGGTGCGCCACACTTCTTGCCGGACTCCCTTGCACCTTGAGTCACTGCCTCACGGGTGGGGGTTCATCTCCTGGCTGATGGACAGTCATACGTGGCAACTTCACCTGACAAGTGGACAGAAAGCACAGGAATGCTTCAGATGTGTACTTGGTCTCTCACTAATACTGATGCAAGTGTTTCCCTAGGGGAAGGCCTGTATCTGCACCCCAACTATATTGATCCTTTACAGACGACTGGTTACCTATCTTTCAAAAGAGTGCGGCAAATTAGGCTCAAGTGCATGTGGGTGTCTTTCTGACCAAGCGTGCAAGGGTAGCAGGGGATTCGATGTGAGTTTGAGTGCCTGCATTCTGGTGTACCAATAAAAATGCATTCTCAGCATTTTGGGTGTGTGTCTGGAAATCTGTCTGGGTATCCAAGTCTCAGAGACCGCATGCAAAGGCCCTGCAGTATGAACATGCGTGCCACCTCCATGGAGTCCTGACCTCCCACCATCCCACGAAATGGGATGACACTTGGCATCTTCCACAAGATCCATGCAAAATTTCACTGAGGGGCTGTTGACATAGGCTCTAGGCTCCCAATCTCCATGAACCATGATCTCTGACCAACGCAGAGACCTGACTGCCCAGGGTCACCTTGCGGAGAATCTGTGTGAATGCCACATACCCTGAGACTACGTGAGCTACTACTATAGCTCAGGGGTCCTTGTCACAAGTCCTACCTCCTACCTAACAAGAAAATTTTCCCAGACAACTGCACAGTAAGGTGAACTTGGCACTAGGGCAGATATGGCCCACTGCACCCTCCAATAGGAAAAGAATTCAGGGCATGCGTATCTTCCTGCCAGTCAGCCCCAATCAAAGTCCAGCCTCCCCTGGAAACTGCAAGATGGAACCTGGTCATCCTCAGGTACCAGGAACCAGGGGTCACTCCCACAGAAACGGGATTCCTTTCCTGGCCAGATTATCCTCCAATCTACAGCCTGCAGGGCCCTGGGTACTGACCACACCCTAGAGAAAGCTCTCATAATGCAGGGCTTGGTCCAAATTGAATTCATTATGCAACAAAGGGCGACTCACCTAAATCTGAAGCCTCCAGGGCCTCGGCTCACAGGGACAATGAGCATCCAGCAAGACCCACAGGAAGAAGGCGGGCAACACGACCAAGGGCTCACAGATCACCAGGGATGCTTTCAGGAAGACTTCAGAAGACCTGCCAGGGAAGACCGTGGATGTGCCAGGTCTCTGCCATAGTGCCATGGGAGCTGTTGTCTCCTACACTGAGGCAGCCTTGGTATGCCAACCAATGAGCAATGTCTATCACAACTGTGGTGGTCCTCAAAGGTTGATGCTTCACTGCCAGGGGGGCAAACACATGGGTGCTATCAGGGCTGGCCGGCTGGCCCCAACCTTAGGGAATCTTGATAATTCCAGGCCGAAGAGACAAATGGCGGCCAAGGGGCATGTGCGTACACCACGTAACTACCCACTGGGCTGGTTCCTTGGCCTCTTTATTGCAACTCTTCAAGGCACCAAAGATGCCCTTTGAGAGTCCTTCTATTGGCAGTGGGACAACAAGGCCACAAAGGTCACCTTTCACCGAGCCTCCTAAGGACAAGCAATGCCCTGTCCTCTGTACCCAGCTGATGGCAGCTCCAAAAGGACCCCACTGTATTACTGAAAACAGAACAACAGTGCCTGCAAGCCTCAGCGGACATATTGTCCCAGTAAATCACACTGCACTTTTCCTCACCTGCACAAACATTCTTCTCTGGGCCTCTGGCCAACCTGCAGGAGGAATGCAGGCCTAGGACCACAGCATAGTCCATGGCGACCTCCAAGACTCAAGCACGTGACAGGAGTTGCAATTCAGCCACTGCCAAGGGCAGAAATGGGCCTATTAACTTTCACAACTGCCACCATTCCCCCAGGTCTCTGCAGCCACTGCAGCCCACATGGCACTCAGGAATCTCAGCAACCCAAAGGGATGCAACGGCGAGGGCCTCAGACCTGACCTGGGGCTCCAATCACAAACCACAGAAGCTTCATTGCTTTAGAATCGACATCACCAGAGCCCCAATTAGTGCATCTGCAGCAGGAATCAGGACAAAATGCACCTTTCCAAGCTAAGACGTCAACTGTCTGAGGCTAGGGTCTACTGCGACACCTACCACCACTGGACAAGCCAGATGGCTCTATGCTCCTCAGTGCCTTTACATGGACCTTGTATTCCAAGAGGGCCGCTAGAATATCTGTACATGGCCCACCCTCACACGGGAGCCTCGCAAATGGTGGTGACCTGGCTCCTCCATGCGTGTGTGTGACACAGTCGGAGACGCCCTCACTGCTAACCAGTCCCACCCTTAACCCCAAGGGAGGCAACGTGCTGGACCTCAGTTTCGATGAGGAGACGGTAGTGAGTTCTCACTCATTTTGTTCAGATTTTCCAAGGAATGCATGTGAGGGTGTCATCATCGATCCGAGCACGTGCTGGCTTGCTGCCCACCTCCTCACGGCAGGAAGGGCTGCTCCCAGGAGGAGCCAGTGACCCGGGAGTCCTCCAGCAGCCAGGGGAACTCAGAGCCCTCAGGCTTCTCAGCAAGAGGAACGGTCCCTCTATACGTACAACCACTCAGGCAGTCCCAGGAAACCTGAAATTCACGACACGTCTTGGGGCAGGAGAAGCCGTACCGTGCTGGGTGATCCAAAAAGCAGTGGCAGCAACTCGGGTGCGCCACACTTCTTGCCGGACTCCCTTGCACCTTGAGTCACTGCCTCACGGGTGGGGGTTCATCTCCTGGCTGATGGACAGTCATACGTGGCAACTTCACCTGACAAGTGGACAGAAAGCACAGGAATGCTTCAGATGTGTACTTGGTCTCTCACTAATACTGATGCAAGTGTTTCCCTAGGGGAAGGCCTGTATCTGCACCCCAACTATATTGATCCTTTACAGACGACTGGTTACCTATCTTTCAAAAGAGTGCGGCAAATTAGGCTCAAGTGCATGTGGGTGTCTTTCTGACCAAGCGTGCAAGGGTAGCAGGGGATTCGATGTGAGTTTGAGTGCCTGCATTCTGGTGTACCAATAAAAATGCATTCTCAGCATTTTGGGTGTGTGTCTGGAAATCTGTCTGGGTATCCAAGTCTCAGAGACCGCATGCAAAGGCCCTGCAGTATGAACATGCGTGCCACCTCCATGGAGTCCTGACCTCCCACCATCCCACGAAATGGGATGACACTTGGCATCTTCCACAAGATCCATGCAAAATTTCACTGAGGGGCTGTTGACATAGGCTCTAGGCTCCCAATCTCCATGAACCATGATCTCTGACCAACGCAGAGACCTGACTGCCCAGGGTCACCTTGCGGAGAATCTGTGTGAATGCCACATACCCTGAGACTACGTGAGCTACTACTATAGCTCAGGGGTCCTTGTCACAAGTCCTACCTCCTACCTAACAAGAAAATTTTCCCAGACAACTGCACAGTAAGGTGAACTTGGCACTAGGGCAGATATGGCCCACTGCACCCTCCAATAGGAAAAGAATTCAGGGCATGCGTATCTTCCTGCCAGTCAGCCCCAATCAAAGTCCAGCCTCCCCTGGAAACTGCAAGATGGAACCTGGTCATCCTCAGGTACCAGGAACCAGGGGTCACTCCCACAGAAACGGGATTCCTTTCCTGGCCAGATTATCCTCCAATCTACAGCCTGCAGGGCCCTGGGTACTGACCACACCCTAGAGAAAGCTCTCATAATGCAGGGCTTGGTCCAAATTGAATTCATTATGCAACAAAGGGCGACTCACCTAAATCTGAAGCCTCCAGGGCCTCGGCTCACAGGGACAATGAGCATCCAGCAAGACCCACAGGAAGAAGGCGGGCAACACGACCAAGGGCTCACAGATCACCAGGGATGCTTTCAGGAAGACTTCAGAAGACCTGCCAGGGAAGACCGTGGATGTGCCAGGTCTCTGCCATAGTGCCATGGGAGCTGTTGTCTCCTACACTGAGGCAGCCTTGGTATGCCAACCAATGAGCAATGTCTATCACAACCGTGGTGGTCCTCAAAGGTTGATGCTTCACTGCCAGGGGGGCAAACACATGGGTGCTATCAGGGCTGGCCGGCTGGCCCCAACCTTAGGGAATCTTGATAATTCCAGGCCGAAGAGACAAATGGCGGCCAAGGGGCATGTGCGTACACCACGTAACTACCCACTGGGCTGGTTCCTTGGCCTCTTTATTGCAACTCTTCAAGGCACCAAAGATGCCCTTTGAGAGTCCTTCTACTGGCAGTGGGACAACAAGGCCACAAAGGTCACCTTTCACCGAGCCTCCTAAGGACAAGCAATGCCCTGTCCTCTGTACCCAGCTGATGGCAGCTCCAAAAGGACCCCACTGTATTACTGAAAACAGAACAACAGTGCCTGCAAGCCTCAGCGGACATATTGTCCCAGTAAATCACACTGCACTTTTCCTCACCTGCACAAACATTCTTCTCTGGGCCTCTGGCCAACCTGCAGGAGGAATGCAGGCCTAGGACCACAGCATAGTCCATGGCGACCTCCAAGACTCAAGCACGTGACAGGAGTTGCAATTCAGCCACTGCCAAGGGCAGAAATGGGCCTATTAACTTTCACAACTGCCACCATTCCCCCAGGTCTCTGCAGCCACTGCAGCCCACATGGCACTCAGGAATCTCAGCAACCCAAAGGGATGCAACGGCGAGGGCCTCAGACCTGACCTGGGGCTCCAATCACAAACCACAGAAGCTTCATTGCTTTAGAATCGACATCACCAGAGCCCCAATTAGTGCATCTGCAGCAGGAATCAGGACAAAATGCACCTTTCCAAGCTAAGACGTCAACTGTCTGAGGCTAGGATCTACTGCGACACCTACCACCACTGGACAAGCCAGATGGCTCTATGCTCCTCAGTGCCTTTACATGGACCTTGTATTCCAAGAGGGCCGCTAGAATATCTGTACATGGCCCACCCTCACACGGGAGCCTCGCAAATGGTGGTGACCTGGCTCCTCCATGCGTGTGTGTGACACAGTCGGAGACGCCCTCACTGCTAACCAGTCCCACCCTTAACCCCAAGGGAGGCAACGTGCTGGACCTCAGTTTCGATGAGGAGACGGTAGTGAGTTCTCACTCATTTTGTTCAGATTTTCCAAGGAATGCATGTGAGGGTGTCATCATCGATCCGAGCACGTGCTGGCTTGCTGCCCACCTCCTCACGGCAGGAAGGGCTGCTCCCAGGAGGAGCCAGTGACCCGGGAGTCCTCCAGCAGCCAGGGGAACTCAGAGCCCTCAGGCTTCTCAGCAAGAGGAACGGTCCCTCTATACGTACAACCACTCAGGCAGTCCCAGGAAACCTGAAATTCACGACACGTCTTGGGGCAGGAGAAGCCGTACCGTGCTGGGTGATCCAAAAAGCAGTGGCAGCAACTCGGGTGCGCCACACTTCTTGCCGGACTCCCTTGCACCTTGAGTCACTGCCTCACGGGTGGGGGTTCATCTCCTGGCTGATGGACAGTCATACGTGGCAACTTCACCTGACAAGTGGACAGAAAGCACAGGAATGCTTCAGATGTGTACTTGGTCTCTCACTAATACTGATGCAAGTGTTTCCCTAGGGGAAGGCCTGTATCTGCACCCCAACTATATTGATCCTTTACAGACGACTGGTTACCTATCTTTCAAAAGAGTGCGGCAAATTAGGCTCAAGTGCATGTGGGTGTCTTTCTGACCAAGCGTGCAAGGGTAGCAGGGGATTCGATGTGAGTTTGAGTGCCTGCATTCTGGTGTACCAATAAAATGCATTCTCAGCATTTTGGGTGTGTGTCTGGAAATCTGTCTGGGTATCCAAGTCTCAGAGACCGCATGCAAAGGCCCTGCAGTATGAACATGCGTGCCACCTCCATGGAGTCCTGACCTCCCACCATCCCACGAAATGGGATGACACTTGGCATCTTCCACAAGATCCATGCAAAATTTCACTGAGGGGCTGTTGACATAGGCTCTAGGCTCCCAATCTCCATGAACCATGATCTCTGACCAACGCAGAGACCTGACTGCCCAGGGTCACCTTGCGGAGAATCTGTGTGAATGCCACATACCCTGAGACTACGTGAGCTACTACTATAGCTCAGGGGTCCTTGTCACAAGTCCTACCTCCTACCTAACAAGAAAATTTTCCCAGACAACTGCACAGTAAGGTGAACTTGGCACTAGGGCAGATATGGCCCACTGCACCCTCCAATAGGAAAAGAATTCAGGGCATGCGTATCTTCCTGCCAGTCAGCCCCAATCAAAGTCCAGCCTCCCCTGGAAACTGCAAGATGGAACCTGGTCATCCTCAGGTACCAGGAACCAGGGGTCACTCCCACAGAAACGGGATTCCTTTCCTGGCCAGATTATCCTCCAATCTACAGCCTGCAGGGCCCTGGGTACTGACCACACCCTAGAGAAAGCTCTCATAATGCAGGGCTTGGTCCAAATTGAATTCATTATGCAACAAAGGGCGACTCACCTAAATCTGAAGCCTCCAGGGCCTCGGCTCACAGGGACAATGAGCATCCAGCAAGACCCACAGGAAGAAGGCGGGCAACACGACCAAGGGCTCACAGATCACCAGGGATGCTTTCAGGAAGACTTCAGAAGACCTGCCAGGGAAGACCGTGGATGTGCCAGGTCTCTGCCATAGTGCCATGGGAGCTGTTGTCTCCTACACTGAGGCAGCCTTGGTATGCCAACCAATGAGCAATGTCTATCACAACTGTGGTGGTCCTCAAAGGTTGATGCTTCACTGCCAGGGGGGCAAACACATGGGTGCTATCAGGGCTGGCCGGCTGGCCCCAACCTTAGGGAATCTTGATAATTCCAGGCCGAAGAGACAAATGGCGGCCAAGGGGCATGTGCGTACACCACGTAACTACCCACTGGGCTGGTTCCTTGGCCTCTTTATTGCAACTCTTCAAGGCACCAAAGATGCCCTTTGAGAGTCCTTCTACTGGCAGTGGGACAACAAGGCCACAAAGGTCACCTTTCACCGAGCCTCCTAAGGACAAGCAATGCCCTGTCCTCTGTACCCAGCTGATGGCAGCTCCAAAAGGACCCCACTGTATTACTGAAAACAGAACAACAGTGCCTGCAAGCCTCAGCGGACATATTGTCCCAGTAAATCACACTGCACTTTTCCTCACCTGCACAAACATTCTTCTCTGGGCCTCTGGCCAACCTGCAGGAGGAATGCAGGCCTAGGACCACAGCATAGTCCATGGCGACCTCCAAGACTCAAGCACGTGACAGGAGTTGCAATTCAGCCACTGCCAAGGGCAGAAATGGGCCTATTAACTTTCACAACTGCCACCATTCCCCCAGGTCTCTGCAGCCACTGCAGCCCACATGGCACTCAGGAATCTCAGCAACCCAAAGGGATGCAACGGCGAGGGCCTCAGACCTGACCTGGGGCTCCAATCACAAACCACAGAAGCTTCATTGCTTTAGAATCGACATCACCAGAGCCCCAATTAGTGCATCTGCAGCAGGAATCAGGACAAAATGCACCTTTCCAAGCTAAGACGTCAACTGTCTGAGGCTAGGATCTACTGCGACACCTACCACCACTGGACAAGCCAGATGGCTCTATGCTCCTCAGTGCCTTTACATGGACCTTGTATTCCAAGAGGGCCGCTAGAATATCTGTACATGGCCCACCCTCAGACGGGAGCCTCGCAAATGGTGGTGACCTGGCTCCTCCACGCGTGTGTGTGACACAGTCGGAGACGCCCTCACTGCTAACCAGTCCCACCCTTAACCCCAAGGGAGGCAACGTGCTGGACCTCAGTTTCGATGAGGAGACGGTAGTGAGTTCTCACTCATTTTGTTCAGATTTTCCAAGGAATGCATGTGAGGGTGTCATCATCGATCCGAGCACGTGCTGGCTTGCTGCCCACCTCCTCACGGCAGGAAGGGCTGCTCCCAGGAGGAGCCAGTGACCCGGGAGTCCTCCAGCAGCCAGGGGAACTCAGAGCCCTCAGGCTTCTCAGCAAGAGGAGCGGTCCCTCTATACGTACAACCACTCAGGCAGTCCCAGGAAACCTGAAATTCACGACACGTCTTGGGGCAGGAGAAGCCGTACCGTGCTGGGTGATCCAAAAAGCAGTGGCAGCAACTCGGGTGCGCCACACTTCTTGCCGGACTCCCTTGCACCTTGAGTCACTGCCTCACGGGTGGGGGTTCATCTCCTGGCTGATGGACAGTCATACGTGGCAACTTCACCTGACAAGTGGACAGAAAGCACAGGAATGCTTCAGATGTGTACTTGGTCTCTCACTAATACTGATGCAAGTGTTTCCCTAGGGGAAGGCCTGTATCTGCACCCCAACTATATTGATCCTTTACAGACGACTGGTTACCTATCTTTCAAAAGAGTGCGGCAAATTAGGCTCAAGTGCATGTGGGTGTCTTTCTGACCAAGCGTGCAAGGGTAGCAGGGGATTCGATGTGAGTTTGAGTGCCTGCATTCTGGTGTACCAATAAAAACGCATTCTCAGCATTTTGGGTGTGTGTCTGGAAATCTGTCTGGGTATCCAAGTCTCAGAGACCGCATGCAAAGGCCCTGCAGTATGAACATGCGTGCCACCTCCATGGAGTCCTGACCTCCCACCATCCCACGAAATGGGATGACACTTGGCATCTTCCACAAGATCCATGCAAAATTTCACTGAGGGGCTGTTGACATAGGCTCTAGGCTCCCAATCTCCATGAACCATGATCTCTGACCAACGCAGAGACCTGACTGCCCAGGGTCACCTTGCGGAGAATCTGTGTGAATGCCACATACCCTGAGACTACGTGAGCTACTACTATAGCTCAGGGGTCCTTGTCACAAGTCCCACCTCCTACCTAACAAGAAAATTTTCCCAGACAACTGCACAGTAAGGTGAACTTGGCACTAGGGCAGATATGGCCCACTGCACCCTCCAATAGGAAAAGAATTCAGGGCATGCGTATCTTCCTGCCAGTCAGCCCCAATCAAAGTCCAGCCTCCCCTGGAAACTGCAAGATGGAACCTGGTCATCCTCAGGTACCAGGAACCAGGGGTCACTCCCACAGAAACGGGATTCCTTTCCTGGCCAGATTATCCTCCAATCTACAGCCTGCAGGGCCCTGGGTACTGACCACACCCTAGAGAAAGCTCTCATAATGCAGGGCTTGGTCCAAATTGAATTCATTATGCAACAAAGGGCGACTCACCTAAATCTGAAGCCTCCAGGGCCTCGGCTCACAGGGACAATGAGCATCCAGCAAGACCCACAGGAAGAAGGCGGGCAACACGACCAAGGGCTCACAGATCACCAGGGATGCTTTCAGGAAGACTTCAGAAGACCTGCCAGGGAAGACCGTGGATGTGCCAGGTCTCTGCCATAGTGCCATGGGAGCTGTTGTCTCCTACACTGAGGCAGCCTTGGTATGCCAACCAATGAGCAATGTCTATCACAACTGTGGTGGTCCTCAAAGGTTGATGCTTCACTGCCAGGGGGGCAAACACATGGGTGCTATCAGGGCTGGCCGGCTGGCCCCAACCTTAGGGAATCTTGATAATTCCAGGCCGAAGAGACAAATGGCGGCCAAGGGGCATGTGCGTACACCACGTAACTACCCACTGGGCTGGTTCCTTGGCCTCTTTATTGCAACTCTTCAAGGCACCAAAGATGCCCTTTGAGAGTCCTTCTACTGGCAGTGGGACAACAAGGCCACAAAGGTCACCTTTCACCGAGCCTCCTAAGGACAAGCAATGCCCTGTCCTCTGTACCCAGCTGATGGCAGCTCCAAAAGGACCCCACTGTATTACTGAAAACAGAACAACAGTGCCTGCAAGCCTCAGCGGACATATTGTCCCAGTAAATCACACTGCACTTTTCCTCACCTGCACAAACATTCTTCTCTGGGCCTCTGGCCAACCTGCAGGAGGAATGCAGGCCTAGGACCACAGCATAGTCCATGGCGACCTCCAAGACTCAAGCACGTGACAGGAGTTGCAATTCAGCCACTGCCAAGGGCAGAAATGGGCCTATTAACTTTCACAACTGCCACCATTCCCCCAGGTCTCTGCAGCCACTGCAGCCCACATGGCACTCAGGAATCTCAGCAACCCAAAGGGATGCAACGGCGAGGGCCTCAGACCTGACCTGGGGCTCCAATCACAAACCACAGAAGCTTCATTGCTTTAGAATCGACATCACCAGAGCCCCAATTAGTGCATCTGCAGCAGGAATCAGGACAAAATGCACCTTTCCAAGCTAAGACGTCAACTGTCTGAGGCTAGGATCTACTGCGACACCTACCACCACTGGACAAGCCAGATGGCTCTATGCTCCTCAGTGCCTTTACATGGACCTTGTATTCCAAGAGGGCCGCTAGAATATCTGTACATGGCCCACCCTCAGACGGGAGCCTCGCAAATGGTGGTGACCTGGCTCCTCCACGCGTGTGTGTGACACAGTCGGAGACGCCCTCACTGCTAACCAGTCCCACCCTTAACCCCAAGGGAGGCAACGTGCTGGACCTCAGTTTCGATGAGGAGACGGTAGTGAGTTCTCACTCATTTTGTTCAGATTTTCCAAGGAATGCATGTGAGGGTGTCATCATCGATCCGAGCACGTGCTGGCTTGCTGCCCACCTCCTCACGGCAGGAAGGGCTGCTCCCAGGAGGAGCCAGTGACCCGGGAGTCCTCCAGCAGCCAGGGGAACTCAGAGCCCTCAGGCTTCTCAGCAAGAGGAGCGGTCCCTCTATACGTACAACCACTCAGGCAGTCCCAGGAAACCTGAAATTCACGACACGTCTTGGGGCAGGAGAAGCCGTACCGTGCTGGGTGATCCAAAAAGCAGTGGCAGCAACTCGGGTGCGCCACACTTCTTGCCGGACTCCCTTGCACCTTGAGTCACTGCCTCACGGGTGGGGGTTCATCTCCTGGCTGATGGACAGTCATACGTGGCAACTTCACCTGACAAGTGGACAGAAAGCACAGGAATGCTTCAGATGTGTACTTGGTCTCTCACTAATACTGATGCAAGTGTTTCCCTAGGGGAAGGCCTGTATCTGCACCCCAACTATATTGATCCTTTACAGACGACTGGTTACCTATCTTTCAAAAGAGTGCGGCAAATTAGGCTCAAGTGCATGTGGGTGTCTTTCTGACCAAGCGTGCAAGGGTAGCAGGGGATTCGATGTGAGTTTGAGTGCCTGCATTCTGGTGTACCAATAAAAACGCATTCTCAGCATTTTGGGTGTGTGTCTGGAAATCTGTCTGGGTATCCAAGTCTCAGAGACCGCATGCAAAGGCCCTGCAGTATGAACATGCGTGCCACCTCCATGGAGTCCTGACCTCCCACCATCCCACGAAATGGGATGACACTTGGCATCTTCCACAAGATCCATGCAAAATTTCACTGAGGGGCTGTTGACATAGGCTCTAGGCTCCCAATCTCCATGAACCATGATCTCTGACCAACGCAGAGACCTGACTGCCCAGGGTCACCTTGCGGAGAATCTGTGTGAATGCCACATACCCTGAGACTACGTGAGCTACTACTATAGCTCAGGGGTCCTTGTCACAAGTCCCACCTCCTACCTAACAAGAAAATTTTCCCAGACAACTGCACAGTAAGGTGAACTTGGCACTAGGGCAGATATGGCCCACTGCACCCTCCAATAGGAAAAGAATTCAGGGCATGCGTATCTTCCTGCCAGTCAGCCCCAATCAAAGTCCAGCCTCCCCTGGAAACTGCAAGATGGAACCTGGTCATCCTCAGGTACCAGGAACCAGGGGTCACTCCCACAGAAACGGGATTCCTTTCCTGGCCAGATTATCCTCCAATCTACAGCCTGCAGGGCCCTGGGTACTGACCACACCCTAGAGAAAGCTCTCATAATGCAGGGCTTGGTCCAAATTGAATTCATTATGCAACAAAGGGCGACTCACCTAAATCTGAAGCCTCCAGGGCCTCGGCTCACAGGGACAATGAGCATCCAGCAAGACCCACAGGAAGAAGGCGGGCAACACGACCAAGGGCTCACAGATCACCAGGGATGCTTTCAGGAAGACTTCAGAAGACCTGCCAGGGAAGACCGTGGATGTGCCAGGTCTCTGCCATAGTGCCATGGGAGCTGTTGTCTCCTACACTGAGGCAGCCTTGGTATGCCAACCAATGAGCAATGTCTATCACAACTGTGGTGGTCCTCAAAGGTTGATGCTTCACTGCCAGGGGGGCAAACACATGGGTGCTATCAGGGCTGGCCGGCTGGCCCCAACCTTAGGGAATCTTGATAATTCCAGGCCGAAGAGACAAATGGCGGCCAAGGGGCATGTGCGTACACCACGTAACTACCCACTGGGCTGGTTCCTTGGCCTCTTTATTGCAACTCTTCAAGGCACCAAAGATGCCCTTTGAGAGTCCTTCTACTGGCAGTGGGACAACAAGGCCACAAAGGTCACCTTTCACCGAGCCTCCTAAGGACAAGCAATGCCCTGTCCTCTGTACCCAGCTGATGGCAGCTCCAAAAGGACCCCACTGTATTACTGAAAACAGAACAACAGTGCCTGCAAGCCTCAGCGGACATATTGTCCCAGTAAATCACACTGCACTTTTCCTCACCTGCACAAACATTCTTCTCTGGGCCTCTGGCCAACCTGCAGGAGGAATGCAGGCCTAGGACCACAGCATAGTCCATGGCGACCTCCAAGACTCAAGCATGTGACAGGAGTTGCAATTCAGCCACTGCCAAGGGCAGAAATGGGCCTATTAACTTTCACAACTGCCACCATTCCCCCAGGTCTCTGCAGCCACTGCAGCCCACATGGCACTCAGGAATCTCAGCAACCCAAAGGGATGCAACGGCGAGGGCCTCAGACCTGACCTGGGGCTCCAATCACAAACCACAGAAGCTTCATTGCTTTAGAATCGACATCACCAGAGCCCCAATTAGTGCATCTGCAGCAGGAATCAGGACAAAATGCACCTTTCCAAGCTAAGACGTCAACTGTCTGAGGCTAGGATCTACTGCGACACCTACCACCACTGGACAAGCCAGATGGCTCTATGCTCCTCAGTGCCTTTACATGGACCTTGTATTCCAAGAGGGCCGCTAGAATATCTGTACATGGCCCACCCTCAGACGGGAGCCTCGCAAATGGTGGTGACCTGGCTCCTCCACGCGTGTGTGTGACACAGTCGGAGACGCCCTCACTGCTAACCAGTCCCACCCTTAACCCCAAGGGAGGCAACGTGCTGGACCTCAGTTTCGATGAGGAGACGGTAGTGAGTTCTCACTCATTTTGTTCAGATTTTCCAAGGAATGCATGTGAGGGTGTCATCATCGATCCGAGCACGTGCTGGCTTGCTGCCCACCTCCTCACGGCAGGAAGGGCTGCTCCCAGGAGGAGCCAGTGACCCGGGAGTCCTCCAGCAGCCAGGGGAACTCAGAGCCCTCAGGCTTCTCAGCAAGAGGAGCGGTCCCTCTATACGTACAACCACTCAGGCAGTCCCAGGAAACCTGAAATTCACGACACGTCTTGGGGCAGGAGAAGCCGTACCGTGCTGGGTGATCCAAAAAGCAGTGGCAGCAACTCGGGTGCGCCACACTTCTTGCCGGACTCCCTTGCACCTTGAGTCACTGCCTCACGGGTGGGGGTTCATCTCCTGGCTGATGGACAGTCATACGTGGCAACTTCACCTGACAAGTGGACAGAAAGCACAGGAATGCTTCAGATGTGTACTTGGTCTCTCACTAATACTGATGCAAGTGTTTCCCTAGGGGAAGGCCTGTATCTGCACCCCAACTATATTGATCCTTTACAGACGACTGGTTACCTATCTTTCAAAAGAGTGCGGCAAATTAGGCTCAAGTGCATGTGGGTGTCTTTCTGACCAAGCGTGCAAGGGTAGCAGGGGATTCGATGTGAGTTTGAGTGCCTGCATTCTGGTGTACCAATAAAAACGCATTCTCAGCATTTTGGGTGTGTGTCTGGAAATCTGTCTGGGTATCCAAGTCTCAGAGACCGCATGCAAAGGCCCTGCAGTATGAACATGCGTGCCACCTCCATGGAGTCCTGACCTCCCACCATCCCACGAAATGGGATGACACTTGGCATCTTCCACAAGATCCATGCAAAATTTCACTGAGGGGCTGTTGACATAGGCTCTAGGCTCCCAATCTCCATGAACCATGATCTCTGACCAACGCAGAGACCTGACTGCCCAGGGTCACCTTGCGGAGAATCTGTGTGAATGCCACATACCCTGAGACTACGTGAGCTACTACTATAGCTCAGGGGTCCTTGTCACAAGTCCCACCTCCTACCTAACAAGAAAATTTTCCCAGACAACTGCACAGTAAGGTGAACTTGGCACTAGGGCAGATATGGCCCACTGCACCCTCCAATAGGAAAAGAATTCAGGGCATGCGTATCTTCCTGCCAGTCAGCCCCAATCAAAGTCCAGCCTCCCCTGGAAACTGCAAGATGGAACCTGGTCATCCTCAGGTACCAGGAACCAGGGGTCACTCCCACAGAAACGGGATTCCTTTCCTGGCCAGATTATCCTCCAATCTACAGCCTGCAGGGCCCTGGGTACTGACCACACCCTAGAGAAAGCTCTCATAATGCAGGGCTTGGTCCAAATTGAATTCATTATGCAACAAAGGGCGACTCACCTAAATCTGAAGCCTCCAGGGCCTCGGCTCACAGGGACAATGAGCATCCAGCAAGACCCACAGGAAGAAGGCGGGCAACACGACCAAGGGCTCACAGATCACCAGGGATGCTTTCAGGAAGACTTCAGAAGACCTGCCAGGGAAGACCGTGGATGTGCCAGGTCTCTGCCATAGTGCCATGGGAGCTGTTGTCTCCTACACTGAGGCAGCCTTGGTATGCCAACCAATGAGCAATGTCTATCACAACTGTGGTGGTCCTCAAAGGTTGATGCTTCACTGCCAGGGGGGCAAACACATGGGTGCTATCAGGGCTGGCCGGCTGGCCCCAACCTTAGGGAATCTTGATAATTCCAGGCCGAAGAGACAAATGGCGGCCAAGGGGCATGTGCGTACACCACGTAACTACCCACTGGGCTGGTTCCTTGGCCTCTTTATTGCAACTCTTCAAGGCACCAAAGATGCCCTTTGAGAGTCCTTCTACTGGCAGTGGGACAACAAGGCCACAAAGGTCACCTTTCACCGAGCCTCCTAAGGACAAGCAATGCCCTGTCCTCTGTACCCAGCTGATGGCAGCTCCAAAAGGACCCCACTGTATTACTGAAAACAGAACAACAGTGCCTGCAAGCCTCAGCGGACATATTGTCCCAGTAAATCACACTGCACTTTTCCTCACCTGCACAAACATTCTTCTCTGGGCCTCTGGCCAACCTGCAGGAGGAATGCAGGCCTAGGACCACAGCATAGTCCATGGCGACCTCCAAGACTCAAGCACGTGACAGGAGTTGCAATTCAGCCACTGCCAAGGGCAGAAATGGGCCTATTAACTTTCACAACTGCCACCATTCCCCCAGGTCTCTGCAGCCACTGCAGCCCACATGGCACTCAGGAATCTCAGCAACCCAAAGGGATGCAACGGCGAGGGCCTCAGACCTGACCTGGGGCTCCAATCACAAACCACAGAAGCTTCATTGCTTTAGAATCGACATCACCAGAGCCCCAATTAGTGCATCTGCAGCAGGAATCAGGACAAAATGCACCTTTCCAAGCTAAGACGTCAACTGTCTGAGGCTAGGATCTACTGCGACACCTACCACCACTGGACAAGCCAGATGGCTCTATGCTCCTCAGTGCCTTTACATGGACCTTGTATTCCAAGAGGGCCACTAGAATATCTGTACATGGCCCACCCTCAGACGGGAGCCTCGCAAATGGTGGTGACCTGGCTCCTCCACGCGTGTGTGTGACACAGTCGGAGACGCCCTCACTGCTAACCAGTCCCACCCTTAACCCCAAGGGAGGCAACGTGCTGGACCTCAGTTTCGATGAGGAGACGGTAGTGAGTTCTCACTCATTTTGTTCAGATTTTCCAAGGAATGCATGTGAGGGTGTCATCATCGATCCGAGCACGTGCTGGCTTGCTGCCCACCTCCTCACGGCAGGAAGGGCTGCTCCCAGGAGGAGCCAGTGACCCGGGAGTCCTCCAGCAGCCAGGGGAACTCAGAGCCCTCAGGCTTCTCAGCAAGAGGAACGGTCCCTCTATACGAACAACCACTCAGGCAGTCCCAGGAAACCTGAAATTCACGACACGTCTTGGGGCAGGAGAAGCCGTACCGTGCTGGGTGATCCAAAAAGCAGTAGCAGCAACCTGTGCCCGCCACACTTCTCGCTGGACTCCTCCGCACCTCAAGTAACTGCCTCACTGGCATGGCTTCATCTCCTGGGTGATAGGCAGTCATATTAGGCAACTTGACCTGACAAGGGGACAGAAAGCACAGGCAGGCTTCAGATGTGTACCCACCTCCTCGCTAAGCAGTATCAATGCCCATGGTTCCCTGAGGGAAGGGCTTTTCTGCTTCCCAACCATAGTATCCCTTATGTACGACTGGACACCTATGTGTTGGCACGAATGCAGAAAGTTAGGTTCATGTGACCGTGGATGTCTGTCTGACTGAGTGTGGAAGTATGTAGGGGAACTTGATGTCGGTCTGAGTACTTGTGTTCTAGTGTACCAATAAGAATGTGCTCTCAGGATTCTCAGTGTGCCTCTGGAACTCTTTTCGTGTATTTCCGTGTTTCAGAATCCCTGTGCAAAGGCCTTGGTGTCTGAACACGCACGTCATATCCATGGAGACCTGAACTCCCACCCTCCCACAAAATGGGGGATGACCCCTGTGACCTTCCTCCAACACCATGCAAAATTACACCAAGGGGTTGACATAGGCTCTGGGCTCTTGATCTACATGACCCATGCCGTCTGACCAAAGCACAAGAACCTGACCGCCCAACGTTCCCTTTCGGAGCAGCTGTGTGAATGTCCCTTATGCTGAGACTACTCCAGCTACTATTACAGCTCAGGTCTCCTTGCCACAAGTCCTACCTCCTCCCTGAACAAGGAGACTTTTCCAGAAAAGGCCTACAGTGTGGTTAACTTTGCCGTGGGCCAGATATAGCCCACAATACCCTCACAGAGCAAAAGAATACAGGGCATGCACCTCTTCCTGTCCAATCAGTCTGGGCTCTGCTGGAAACTGCAAGACAAGAGGTGGTCATCCTAAGGTACTAGGATCGAGGGGTCACTCCCACAGAAACAGGGCCCCTTTCCTGGCCAGATTATCCTCATCCACAGCCTGCAGGTCCCTGGGTACCAACCACAACCTAGAGAAAAATCCAATAAAGCAAGTTCATTTCAGTTCAGTCGCTCAGTCGTGACTCTTTGCAACTCCATGAACCACAGCATGCCACAACTCGCTTTCCATCACCAACTCCCAGAGTCCACCCAAACCTATGTCCATTGAATCAGTGATGCCATCCAACTATCTCATCCTCTGTCATCTCCTTCTCCTCCAGCCCTCAATCTTGCCCAGCATCAGGGTCATTTTCAATAAGTCAGCTCTTCGCATCAGGTGGCAAAAGGATTGGAGTTTAAGCTTCACTTCAGCCCTTCCAATGAACACCCTGGACTGATCTCCTTTATGATGGACTGGTTAGATCTCCTTGCAGTCCAAGGGACTCTCAAGAGTCTTCTCCAACACCAAAGTTCAAAAGCATCAATTTTCAGCACTCAGATTTCTTTATAATCCAACTCTGACATACATACATGACCACTGGAAAAACCATAGCCTTGACAAGACGGACCTTTGTTGGTAAAGTAATGTCTCTGCTTTTTAATATGCTGTCTAGGTTGGTCATAACTTTCCTTCTAAGGAGTAAGCGTCTTTTAATTTCATGGCTGCAATCACTATCTGCTGTGATTTTGGAGCCCAAAAAAATAAAGTCTGACACTGTTTCCACTGTTTCCCCATCTACTTGCTATGAAGTGATGGTACTGGATGCCATGATCTTAGTTTTCTCAATGTTGAGCTTTAAGCAAACTTTTTCACTCGCCTCTTTCACTTTCATCAAGAGGCTTTTTAGTTCTTTTTCACTTTCTGCCATAAGGGTGGTGTCATCTGCATATCTGAGGTTATTGATATTTCTCCCGGCAATCTTGATTTCAGCTTGTGTTTCCTCCAGCCCAGTGTTTCTCATGATGTACTCTTTATAAGTTAAATAAGTGGGTGACAATATACAGCCCTGATGTACTCCTTTCTTATTTGGAACCAGTCTGTTGCTCCATGCCCAGTTCGAACTGTTGCTTCCTGACCTGCATACAGATTTCTCAAGAGGCAGGTCAGGTGGTCTGGTATTCCCATCTCTTTCAGAATTTTCCCATAGTTTATTGTGATCCACACAGTCAAACTCTTTGGCATAGTCAATAAAGCAGAAACAGATGTTTTTCTGGAACTCTCTTGCTTTTTCCATGATCCAGCAGATGTTGCCAATATGATCTCTGGTTCCTCTGCCTTTTCTAAAACCAGCTTGAACATCTGGAAGTTCACGGTTCACGTATTGCTGAAGCCTGGCTTGGAGAATTTTGAGCATTACTTTACTAGTGTGTGAGATGAGTGCAACTGTGCGGTAGTCTGAGCATTCTTTGGCATTGCCTTTCTTTGGGACTGGAATGAAAACTGACCTTTTCCAGTCCTGTGGCCACTGCTCAGTTTTCCAAATTTGCTGGCATATTGAGTGAAGCACTTTCACAGCATCACCTTTCAGGATTTGAAATAACTCAACTGGAATTCCATCACCTCCACAAAGCAAGACTTGGTCCAAATTGAACTCCTCCTGCCCCCAAGGGTGACTCACCCACATCAGAAGCCTCCAGGGGCTTTACTCACACAGGGACAATCAGCACTCAGCAAGACCCATAGGAAGAAGGTGGCTTTGAGTATGGTAACACCATGCCATTCCGCCTGGCAGCTCATCTCCACTACCCAAGACCACCAAGCGCTCACAGATCACTAAGGCTGCTTCCAGGAAGACTCCAGAAAAACAGGCAGGGGAAGATCTTGGATTTGCCAGGTTTCCCACCATCATATCAGGGGAGCCAATGGCTACTACACTGAAGCAGCTTGGTATGCCAACCAATGCCGGATCTCTACCACAACCATGGTCTTCCAAGGGTGATATGTCACTGCCAGGGTCGTGAACACCTGGGTGGGATCCGGGCCGTCTTGTTGGCCCCATTCTTCATGAACTCACACACCTTGCAAATTCCAGTCCCAAGGGCTAAAGGGGGGGGGGTGGCGCCAATGGGCATGTGCACATACCTTATTACCACCCAGAGTGCTGGCTCCTAGGCTTAGTTATTGCAACTCTTCAAGGTACCAAAGATACAGTTTGAAAGACCTTTTTCTGGCATCAGGCCACCAAGGCCACAAAGGTCACTATCATCGACGCTCCCAAGCACCAGCAATGCCCTGTCCTCTGTACCCAGCCACGATCAGCTCCAAAAGGACCACACTGTATCACTGAAAACAGAACAACAGTGCCTGCAAGCCTCAGCGGACATATCCTAGGGAATCACACTGCACTTTTCCTCACCTGCACAAACATTCTTCTCTGGGCCTCTGGCCAACCTGCAAGAGAAATGCAGGCCTAAGACCACAGCATAGTCCATGGTGATCTCCAAGACTCAAGCATGTGACAGGAGTTGCAATTCAGGCACTGCTAAGGGCAGAAATGGGGCCTATTAACTTTCACAAGCGCCACCTTTCCCTACGTCTCTGCAGCCTCTGCAGCCCACACGGCACTCAGGAATCTCAGCAACCCAAAGGGCCACAATGGCAAGGGCCTCAGATCTGACCTGGGGCTCCAATCACAAACCACAGAAACTTCCTTGCTTCAGAATTGACATCACCAGAGCCCCAGTTAGTGCACTTGCTGCATGAACTGGGAGGAAACACACATTTCTGAGTCAAGAGCTCAAGAGCTCAGCCAGGATCTACTGTGACTCCTGCCACCACTGGACAAGCTGGATTCCTCTATGCTCCTCAGTGCCCTGCACCACGGACCTCGCATTCCAACAGCCACTCCAACATCTGTACACGACCCACCCTCAGATGGGGGCCTCGCAAATGGTGGTGACCTGGCTTCTCCATGCGTGTGTGTGACACAGTCAGAGATGCCCTCACTGCTAACCAGTCCCACCCTTAACCCCAAGGGAGGCAACGTGCTGGACCTCAGTTTCGATGAGGAGACGGTAGTGAGTTCTCACTCATTTTGTTCAGATTTTCCAAGGAATGCATGTGAGGGTGTCATCATCGATCCGAGCACGTGCTGGCTTGCTGCCTACCTCTGCAGGGCAGGCAGGGCCGCTCCCAGGAGGAGCCAGTGACCTGGGAGTCCTCCAGCAGCCAGGGGACTCAGATCCCCCAGGCTTCTCAGCAAGAACTGTCCCTCCATATGTACAGTCACTCAGGCAGTCCCAGGAAACCTGAAATCCATGACATGTCTTGAGGCAGGGGAAGGCGTACCATGTGCTTGGTGATTCCAAAAGAACTGGCAGCAACCTGGGCCCACCACATTTCTCGTCAGACTCCCCTGCACCTCGATTCACCGCCTCATTGGCGGGGCTTCGTCTCCTGGGTGACGGACAGTCATGCCTGGCAACTTCACCTGACAAGGAGACAGAAAGGACAGGCAGGCTTCAGATGTGTACGCGGTCTCTCACTGAGCGAGATCAATGCTCATGCTTCATGGGGGAAGGCCTGTATCTCCAAGCCAAGTGTGTTGATCCTGTATAGACAACTGGATACCTATCTGTCAAAAGAGTTCAGTTATTAGGTTCTAGTGCCTGTGGGTGTATGTCCAACCGATCAGGGGGGCGTGGAATTTGATGTGGACCTGAGTGCCTGTGTTCTGGCATACCAAAAAGGATGCACTCTCGGCACTTTAGGGCTACCTCGGAAACTCCTTCTGGGTGTCTCCAGGTCTCAGAGCCTGCATGCAAAGGTCTGAACACACGTCCCGTCTCAATGAAGCCCTGACCTCCCACCCACAAAATGGGGGATGATGCTTGGCACCCTCCTCAAGCCCCATGCAAAATTTCACTGAGGAGCTATATACATAGGTTCTGGGCTCCGAATCTCCATGCCCCAGGCATTCTGGCGAAAGCACAGCGACCTAACCACCCAAGGTCGCCTTGCCAAGCAACTGTGTGAATGCCACGCACCCTGAGACTACCCCAGCTACTACTACAGCTCAGGGGTCCTTGTCACAAGTCCTACCTCCTACCCTAATAAGGAAACTTTCCCATAAAACCACATAGTATGGTGAACTTGCTAGGGCAGATATGGCCCACCACACCCTTGAAGAACAAAATAATTTAGGGCATGCATCTCTTCCTGCACAGTCAGTTCAATCACTGTCCGGCCTCTGCTGGAAAGTGCAAGATGGGCTCTGGTCTTCCTCAGGTACCAGGATTCAAGGGTCACTCCCACAGAAATGGGACCCCTTTCCTGGCCAGATTATCCTCAGATCCACAGCGTGCAGGGCCCTGGGTACTGACCGCACCCTAGAGAAAGCTTCCAAAATGCAGGGCTTGGTCCAAATTGAACTCCTCCTGACCCAAAAGATGACTCACCCATATCAGAAGCCTCCAGGGCCTCAGCACACACAGGGACAATGAGCACCCAACAAGACCCACAGGAAGAAGGTGGGCTTTGACTAGGGCAACATCACGCCTTTCTGCCATGTCTCAGCTATGCAACATGACCGAGGGCTCATAGATCACCAAGGTGGCTTCCAGGAAGACTTCAGAAGACCTGCCAGGGGAAGGCCTTGGATGTGCCAGGTTTCTGCCATAGTGCCAGGGGAGCTGCTGGCTCCTACACTGAGGCAGCGCTGGTATGCCAACCAATGACCAATCTCTACCACAACCATGGACCTCCAAGGTTGATGCTTCATTGCCAGGGTGGAGAAAACCTGGGTGTCATCAGGGCTGTCTGCTTGACCCCAACCTTTAAGAACTCACACACCTTGTTAATTCCAGGGTCAGGGCCCAAATGGCAGCCAAGGGGCATGTGCACACACTGCATTACCACCCACAGGGCTGGCTCCTTGGCTTCTGTTACTGCAACGCTTCAAGGCACCAAAGATACGTTTGGAGAGTCCTTCTACTGGCAGCTGGTCACCAAGGCCACAGAGGTCACCTATCACCGAGCATCCCAAGCACCAGCAACGCCCTCTCCTTTGTACCAGCCAAAGACAGCTCCAAAAGGACCACAGTATGTATCACTGAAAAAACAACAGTGCCTGCAGCCTCAGCAGACATATTGTCCCAGGAAATCATACTGCACTTTTCCTCACCTGCACAACCATTCTGCTCTAGGCCTCTGGCCAACCTGCAGGAGAAATGCAGGCCTGGGATCACTTCACAGTCCACGGCGGCCTCCAAGACTCAAACACTGTGACACCAGTTGCAATTCAGGAACTTCCAAAGGCAGAAACAAGGCCTATTGCCTTGCACAACTGCCACCGTTCCCATAGGAACCTGCAACTGCTGCAGGACAGAGGGCACACAGGAATCTCACCAACTCAAAGGGCCCCAACAGCAAGTGCCTCAGATCTGACCTGGGGCGCCAATCAGAAGCCACAGAAGCATCCTTGTTTCAGATTCCACATCGTCACTGACCCAACAAGCACACTTGCAGCAGTAACCAGGAAGAAATGAACATTTTCAAGCCAAAAGCTCAATTGTCCGAGACCAGGATCTACTGCGACTCCTGCCACCACTGGACAAGCCAGATGCCTCTATGCTCCTCAGTGCCCTTCACCATAGACCTCGCATTACAAGAACCACTCCAACATCTGTACACAGCCCACCCTCAGACGGGAGCCTCGCAAATGGTGGTGACCTGGCTCCTCCATGCGTGTGTGTGACACAGTCAGAGATGCCTTCACTGCTAACCAGTCCCGCCCTTAACCCCAAGGGAGGCAACGTGCTGGACCTCAGTTTCGATGAGGAGACGGTAGTGAGTTCTCACTCATTTTGTTCAGATTTTCCAAGGAATGCATGTGAGGGTGTCATCATCGATCCGAGCACGTGCTGGCTTACTGCCCACCTCTGCAGGGGAGGCAGGGCCGCTCCCAGGAAGAGCCAGTGACCTGGAAGTCCTCCAGCAGCCAGGGGAACTCAGAGTCCTCAGGCTTCTCAGCAAGAGGAACGGTCCCTCCATATGTACAGCCACTCAGGCAGTCCCAGGAAAGCTGAAATTCATGACACGTCTTGGGGCAGGGGAAGGCGTACCGTGCTCAGTGATCCAAAAAGCAGTGGCAGCAACCTGGGCCCGCCACACTTCTCACCGGACTCCTTAGCACCTCGAGTCACCACCTCACGAGTGGGGCTCTGTTTCTTGTGTGACGGACACTCGTACTTGGGAACTTCACCTGACAAGGGGACAGAAAGCACAGGCAGGCTTCAGATGTGTACCCAGCTTCTCGCTAAGCAGTATCAATGCCCATGGTTCCCTGAGGGAAGGCCTGTATCTGCAACCCAACTGTATCGATCGTACGGACGACTGGATATATATCTATCAAAAGAGTGCAGTTTTTAGGTTCAAGTGCCTGTGGGTGTCTGTCTGCCTGAGTGTGCAAGGGTGCAGGCCATTTGATGTGCTGCTGAGTGCCTTGTTCTGGTGTACCAACAAAGATGTGCTCTCAGCATTATAGGTGTGCCAGGGGAACTCATTCCAGGTATTTCCGTGTCTCAGAGCCCAAGTGCAAAGACCTTGGTGTCTGAACATGCCTGCCATCTCCACGAAGCCCTGACCTCCCACCCTCCCACAAAATGGGGGATGACGCCTGGCACCTTCCTCCAGCCCCATGCAAAATTTCACCGAAGGGCTGTTGACAGAAGTTCTGGGCTCCCAATCTCCATGCCCTTTGACCAAAGCGCAGGGACCTGACCACCCAAGTTCGCCTTGCTGAGCATCTGTGTGAATTCCACGTACCCTGAGACTATGCCAGCTACTACTACAGCTCAGAGGTCCTTGTCACAAGTCTCATATCTTCCCTGAACAAGGAAACTTTCCCAGATAACCACCAAGGAGCAGTGGCCGAGGGCTGAGAGGAGCTACTCCACATTCAAAGTCAGGGGGGCGGCCTTGAGGAGACACCCCTAGTCCAAGGTAAGGAGCAGCAGCTACACTGTGCTGGAGCAGCCGTGAAGAGATACCCCACGTCCAAAGTGACTGTTTAAACTTCTTGCATTATGGGAGTGGAACAGAAGCACGGCGGCTTCCTTTAACCAACAGAAGAATGGTGGCTGTGATGGACTGTGCAGAAGTGTGGCCGAGAGGACCTACCCCATGCCCAAGGTCAGGGGCGGCGACTGAGAGCACCAGGCTGTGATGGTGCAGGAGCGGCCTAGAGGAGCTACCCCATGTCTGAGGTCAGGGGTGGCGGCCGGGAGGAGCTACCACACATCCGAGGAGCAGCGGCTGCATGGGCAGGAGGGCGGACAGGAGCTACTCCACATTCAAGGTCAGGAGGGGCAACCTCATCCAAGGTAAGGAGCAGCCATGAAGAGATAACCCACGTCCAAGGTAAAAGAAAGCCAAGTAAGATGGTAGGTATTGTGAGAGGGCATCAGAGGGCAGACACACTGAAACCTTAATCACAGAAAACTAGCCAATCTGATCACACAGACCACAGCTTTGTCTAACTCAATGAAACTAAGCCATGCTGTGTGGGGCCACCCAAGATGGATGGGTCATGGTGGAGAGGTCTGACAGAATGTGGTCCACTGGAGAAGGGAATGGCAAACCACTTCAGTATTCTTGCCTTGAGAACCCCGTGAACAGTATGAAAAGGCGAAAAGACAGGATACTGAAAGAGGAACTCCCCAGGTTGGTAGGTGCCCAATATGCTACTGGAGATCAGTGGAGAAATAACTCCAGAAAGAATGAAGGGATGGAACCAAAGCAAAAACAATACCCAGTTGTGGATGTGACTGGTGACAGAAGCAAGGTACAATCTGTAAAGAGCAATATTGCATAGGAACCTGGAATGATAGGTCCATGAATCAAGGCAAATTGGAAGTCTTCAAACAGGAGATGTTAAGAGTGAACATCGACATTCTAGGAATCAGCAAACTAAAATGGACTGGAATGAGTGAATTTAACTCAGATGACCATTATATCTACTACTGTGGGCAGGAATCCCTTAGAAGAAATGGAGTAGCCATCATGGTCAACAAGAGAGTCCAAAATGCAGTACTTGGATACAATCTCAAAAACAACAGAACGATCTCTTTTCATTTCCAAGGCAAACCATTCAATATCACAGTAATCCAAGCCTATGCCCTGACCAGTAACAATGAAGAAGCTAAAGTTGAACAGTTCTATGAAGACCTACAAGACCTTTTAGAACTAACACCCAAAAAGATGTCCTTTTCATTTTAGGAGACTGGAATGCAAAAGTAGGAAGTCAAGGAGGTTCATGACATTGTACAGGAGACAGGGATCAGGATGATCCCCATGGAAAATAAATGCAAAAAAGCAAAATGGCTGTCTGAGGAGGCCTTACAAATAGCTGTGAAAAGAAGAGAAGTGAAAAGCAAAGGAGAAAAGGAAAGATATTCCCATTTGAATGCAGAGTTCCAAAGAATAGCAAGGAGAGATAAGAAAGCCTTCCTCGCTGAACAATGCAAAGAAATAGAGGAAACCACTAGAATGGGAAAGATTAGAGATCTCTTCAAGAAAATTAGAGATACCAAGGGAACAATTTCATGCAAAGATGGGCTTGATAAAGGACAGAAATGGTATGGAGTTAACAGAAGCAGAAGATATTATGAAGAGGTGGCAAGAATACATAGAAGAACTGTACAAAAAAGATCTTCATGACCCAGATAATCACGATGGTATGATCACTCACCTAGAGCCAGACATCATGGAATGTGAAGTCAAGTGGGCCTTAGGAAGCATCACTATAAACAAAGCTAGTGGAGGTGATGGAAGTCCAGCTGAGCTATTTCAAATCCTGAAAGATGATGCTGTGAAAGTGCTACACTCAATATGCCAGCAAATCTGGACAATTCAGCAGTGACCACAGGACTGGAAAAGGTCAGTTTTCATTCCAATCCCAAAGAAAGGCGATATCAAAGAAGGCTCAAACTACCACACAATTGAACTCATCTCATACGCGAGTAAAGTAATGCTTAAAATTCTCCAAGCCAGGCTTTAGCAATACGTGAACCATGAACTTCCAGGTGTTCAAGCTGGTTTTAGAAAAGGCAGAGGAACCAGAGATCAAATTGCCAACAGTCATTGGATCATGGAAAAAGTAAGAGAGTTCCAGAAAAACATCTATTTCTGCTTTACTGACTATGCCAAAGCGTTTGACTGCGTGGATCACAATAAACTGTGGGAAAATTCTGAAAGAGATGGGAATACCAGACTACCTGACCTGCCTCTTGAGAACCCTGTATGCAGGTCAGGAAGCAACAGTTAGAACTGGACATGGAACAACAGACTGGTTCCAAATAGAACAGGAATACCTTAAGGCTGTATATTGTCACCCTGCTTATTTAACTTATATGCAGAGTACATCATGAGAAACACTGGCTGGATGAAGCACAAGCTGGAATCAAGACTGTTGGGAGAAATATCAATAACCTCAGATATGCAGATGACACCACTGTTATGGCAGAAAGTGAAGAAAAACTAAAAAGATTCTTGATGAAAGTGAAAGAGGAGAGTGAAAAAGATGGCTTAAAGGTCAACCTTCAGAAAACTAAGATCATGGAATCTGGTCCCATCACTTCATGGGAAATAGATGGGGAAACAGTGGAAACAGTGTCAGACTTTATTTTTTTGAGCTCCCAAATCACTGCAGATGGTGACTGCAGCCATGAAATTAAAAGACGCTTACTCCTTGGAAGGAAAGTTATGGCCAACCTTGACAGCATATTCAAAAGCAGAGACATTACTTTGCCAACAAGGGTCCATCTAGTCAAGGCTATGGTTTTTCCAGTGGTCATGTACGGATGTGAGAGCTGGACTGTGAAGAAAGCTGAGCACTGAAGAATTGATGCTTTTGAACTATGGTGTTGGAGAAGACTCTTGAGAGTCCCTTGGACTGCAAGGTGATCCAATCAGACCATTAAAGGAAATCAGTCCTGGGTGTTCATTGGAAGGACTGATATTGAAGCTGAAACTCCAATAGTATGGCCACCTCATGCAAAGAATTGACTGATTGTAAAGACCCTGATGCTGGGAGGGATTGGTTGCAGGAGGAGAAGGGGACGACAGAGGATGAGATGGCTGGATGGCATCACCAACTCGATGAATATGAGTTTGTGTTATTCCAAGAGTTTATGATGGACAGGGAGGCCTGGCATGCTGCAATTCATGGGGTCGAAAAGAGTCGAACTCAACTGAGCGACTGAACTGAACTGATGGTGAAGTTGGCCCTGGGGCAGATATGGCCCATCGCACCATTGAAGAACAAAATCAGGGCACACATCTCTTCATGCACAGTCAGTCCAATCATTGTCTGGGCCTCCACCGAAAAGTGCAAGATGGGACCTGGTCTTCTTCAGGTACCAGGATCCAGTAGTTGCTCTCACAGAAACGGGACCCATTTCCGGGCCAGATTATCCTCAGATCCACTACCTGCAGGGCTCTGGTTGCCTACCACACCCTATGGGAAAAGCTCGCAAAATGCAGGGCTTGGTCGAAATTGAACTCCTCCTGCCCCAAAGGGCGACTCACGCACATCTGAAGCCTCAATGGCTCTGCTCACACAGGGCCAATCAGCACCCAGGAAGACCCACAGGAAGAAGGCAGGCTTTATTTATGGCAACATCACTCTATTCGGCTGTGCACCTCTTTTCTGCCATGGTAAAACCACTGAGTGCTCACAGATCACCAGGCAGAATTTATAAAAGCCAGGGGATAACCTTGAATGTTCCAGATCCTCTGCTCTAGTGTGATGGGAGCCACTGGCTACTACACTGAGGAAGCCTTGTTATGCCAACCGATTCCAAATTTCTACCACAACCACGGGCCTCCAAGGTCAATACTTCACTACGAGTGTGGTGAACACCTGGATGCCACGTGTGCTGTCTGGCTGGCCCCATCATTTAGGAACTCATACATCTTGCAAATTCCAGCTCTAGCAGCCAAATGGGGGCCAAGCGGCATGGGCACACACTGCATTACCACCCACAGGGCTGGCTCCTTGGCCTCATTTGGTTCAACTCTTCAAGGTATCAAAGATATGCTTGAAGAGTCCTTCTTGCATTGCGCCACCAAGGCCTCAAGCGTTACCTGTGACTGAGCCCACCAAACAGCAGTAATGCCCTCTCCTCTGTACCCAGCTGACGGCAGCTACAAAAGGACCACAGTACATATCGTAAGAACCACAATGACAGTGCCTGCAGCCTCAGGGGACAGATTGTCCCATGCAATCATACTGCACCATTCCTCACCTGCACAACCATTCTGCTCTAGGCCTCTGGCCATCCTGCAGGAGAAATACATGCCTAGGGCCACTGCACAGTCCACGGTGGCCTTCAGGACTCATGTACTGTGACAGGAGTTGCAATACAGCAACTGCCAAGGGCAGAAAGGAGGCCTATTGCTTTTCGCCACTGCCACTGTTCCACTAGGTCCCGCTACTGCTGCAGCCCACAGGCACTCAGGAATATTACTAAACCAAAGGACCTCAACAGTGAGGGCCTCATATCTGACCTGAGTCTCCAATTAGAAACCACAGAATATTCCACGCTTCAGCTTCCGCATCAGCACAGCCCCAACTAGCCCACTTGCAGATGAAACTGGGATGAAACACACCTTTTCAAGCCAAGAGCTCACTGGGCTGAATGGGCCTAGGCCTGGTCTACTGAACAGGATCTAGTATATGATCTCCTGTGAGGGTAATCAGCTGGTTGACTGTCAAGCCATAAAGGTGGCACTTTATGAAACCCCTGCAGATGCCTTTGATCTGGACACATTCAACATTTGTTCAATAGGCAAAACCACAATATTCTGAGAAAGAATTAGAAAGATATAAAAAAGAGAAGTATATAAAAAAGAGAAGTAAAGATTACTGATAAAGCATGGTTACAGTCCAAGGATGGACAATTAATAATTCCTAAAATTGCTAAATGGAAAATTCTTAAGGGTTTACATTAGAGTTTTCCTAAAGCCTTGGAATTGACCAACTATGTAACTCAGCTTTCAGCTTTTCAACAGACGTTTAAAAAATATTGGGAGGTGACTCCTGACCCAGCCTCTGCGTCAAGCACACCATTGTTCCAGCCAGGAACCAAGGTCCTGATAAAGACTTTGGGATCAGGGCGGGGGTTGGGGTAGGGCGCGGATCCCTCAAGCCCCTCCGGGAAGGCCTTTACCAGGTTATTCTTTCTTCTCTCACAGCTGTCAAAGTGCCTAGAATTGATTTGTGGATGCGCCAAACTAGAGTTAAGAGGTGGCATCCATACCAGAACTAAGTGATGTCATTTTATGCCTTTACTTTCTATGCTCTTTCTTAGTACTCTTCGGATGGGCCTGATAATCTATGTGTGCCTGCTTATGCTGACTCCGAAAGTCCTGAGTCTGCCATTTGGTCCTCAAGATAATGCCTTCCTTTCCTGGGCTCACTCTACGTTGCATTCCACAATAGGTCTAGCTGCTGGGTCTTCAGAGTGCTCCCCTCTTCATCAGTGGAAGGCTTCCCATGGTAGGCATCTCCACCTGTGAATACCTTCGACAACAACAACCATATGTGATGCCTGTTCTTAATCTGATGACATCAAACAATCATAAGATGGACTAGTGCAACACTTTGTACCTCATCTACGGACATAATGTGACTTTTAACTTTGCTGATTGTTCTGTTTTTGCTGTTTGCTCCCTGCATCTGTAACTGTGTAATGGGATTTGTTTCTAGCTGCATGAAGGCTTTTAAGTTACAAACGGTTGCTCAAACTCCTGCAACTGCAGCAGCTTCCTGCAACTACTACTTGGGGCCCCTGGATCACAAACCCTCAATATGAGGGTTAGCAGAATATGTTGACTCTCCAATTTAGGGATGACGCTTCTTATCAGCTTGGAAGCAGTTATGTAATGAAAACAATGCCCCTTTCCCTAAGCAAGAAAAGACAGGAAGGCTAGGGGTCCCCAAATGGAGGAAATAGGCTGCAAGTGTCAGACACTTTTTATCTCTCTACTAAGTACCAGGAGGAAACAAAACTACAGATGTCATATTTTTTTCCCTTCTCTACACAAAATTAAAAGGTTTCTTTTGAAATTCTATGTTGCCATGACAATAACTGGTTCCACATGAACTTAACTTTCCTCAAACTTTGAGCTAACTAAAGGGCATTACTCGTGGAAACATTTTTCTTAAGCTATGTTAATGAACTATGTATTTATTCTCCATTCTGTCTGTCTTCACATGGCCATCACCAGATGGTCAATACTGAAATTTGATTATATTTTTTGCAGCCAAAGATGGAGAATCTCTATATAGTCAGCAAAATCAAGAGTGGGAGCTGATTGTGGCTCAGATCATGAACTCCTTATTGCCAAATTCAGACTTAAATTGAATAAAGTACGGAAAACAACTAGACCACTCAGGTATGACCTAAATCAAATCCCTTACAATTATACAGTAGAAGTAACAAATAGATTCAAGGGATTAAATCTGATAGACAGAGTGCCTGAAGAACTATGGACAGAGGTTCATTTCATTGTATAGGAGGCAGTGATCAAGACCATCCCCAAGAAAAAGAAATGCAAAAAGGCAAAATGGTTGTCTGAGAAGGTCTTACAAATAGCTGTGGAAAGAACAGAAGTGAAAGGCAAAGGAGAAAAGTAAAGATATACTCATTTAGATGCAGATTTCCGAAGAATAGCAAGGAGAGATAAGAAAGCCTTCCTCAGTGATCAGTGCAAAGAAATAGAGGGAAATAGAGTAAAACAATAGAATGTGAAAGACTAGAGACCTGTTCAAGAAAATTAGAGATACCAAGGGAACATTTCTTGCAAAGATGAACACAATAAAGAACAAAAATGGTATAGACTTAACAGAAGCAGAAGATATTAAGAAGAGGTGACAAGAATACACAGAAGAACTATATAAAAGAGATCTTCATGACCTGGATAATTACAATGGTGTGATCACTCACCTAGAGCCAGACATCCTGGAATTCAAAGTCAAGGGGGGCCTTAGGAAGCATCACTATGAACAAAGCTAGTGGAGGTGATGGAATTCCAGTTGAGCTATTTCAAATCCTGAAAAATGATGCTGTGAAAGTGCTGCACTCAATATGTCAGCAAATCTGGACAGCTTAGCAGCGGCCACAGGACTGGAAAAGGTCAGTTTTCATTCCAATCCCAAAGAAAGGCAATGTCAAAGAATGCTCAAACTACCACACAATTGCACTCATCTCACACGCTAGCAAAGTAATGCTCAAAATTCTCCAAGCCAGGCTTCAACAGTATGAGAAGTGTGAACTTAAGCTGCATTTAGAAAAGGCATAGGAACTAGAGATCAAATTGGCAACATTCGTTGGATCATCAAAAAAGCAAAAGAGTTCCCAAAAAACATCTACTTCTGCTTTATTGACTATGCCAAAGTGTTTTACTGTGTGGATCCCAACAAACTCTGGAAAATTCTTCAAGAGATGAGAATACCAGACCACCTGACCTGCTTCCTGAGAAATCTGTATGTAGGTCAAGAAGCAACTGTTAGAACTCGGCATGGAACAGACTAGTTCCAAATCAGAAAAGGAGTATGTCAAAGCTGCATGTTGTCACCCTACTTATTTAACTTACATGCAGAGTACATCATGAGAAATGCTGGACTGGGTGAAGCACAAGCTGGAATCAAGATTGCCAGGAGAAATATCAATAATCTCAAATATGCAAATAATACCACCCTGATGGCAGAAAGCTAAGAAAACCTAAAGAGCCTCTTGAGCAAAGTGAAAGAAGAGAGTGAAAAAGTTGGCTTCAAACTCAACATTCAGAAAATTAATATCATGGCATCTGGTCCCATCACTTCATGGGAAATAGATGGGGAAATGGTGACAGACTTTTCTTGGGAGGGGCCCAAAATAACTGCAGATGGTGACTGCAGCCATCAAATTAAAAGACACTTGCTTCTTGGAAGAAAATTTATGACCAACTTAGACAGCTTATAAAAAACAAGAGACATTACTTTGCCAACAAAGGTCCATCTAGTCAAAGCTATGTTTTTCCCAATAGTCATGTATGGATGTGAGAGTTGGACTATAAAGAAAGCTGAGCCCCAAAGAATTGATGCTTTTAAACTGTGCTGTTGGAGAAGACCCTTGAGAGTCCCTTGGACAGTAAGGAGATCAAACCAGTCCATCCTAAAGGAAATCAGGCCTGAATATTCATTGCAAGGACTGATGCTGAAGCTGAAACTCCAATACTTTGGCCACCTGAAGTGAAGCACTGACTCCTTTGAAAAGACCCTGAAGCTGGGAAAGATTGAAGGTAGGAGAAGAAGGGGACGACAGAGGATGGGATGGCATCACTGACTCAATGGACATGAGTTTGAGTAAACTCCAGGAGTTGGTCACGGACAGGGAGGCCTGGCGTGCTGCAGTCCATTGGGTCATAAAGAGTTGGACATGCCTGAGTGACTGAACTGAAGTGAACTGAAGTGTCTTTAAGTCAGTTCCTCCTAAGATTCAGAACCTATAATGGCTCAGCAAATGAGTATGTTTTACTCATATAATTGTTCTTCTAATCTAAATTATGAGAAGGAAATGGCAACCCACTCCAGTATTCTTGGCTAGAGAATCCTGTGGACAGAGGAGCCTGGGGGGCTGCTGTCCATAGGGTCGCACAGAGTCAGACACTTCTGAAGTGACTTAGCATGCATACATGCATGTAATCTACATTAATAAGACTATGTATTTCCTTGGAAACCTGCCTTTCTTCAAAATTCATGACAATCCTTTTATGGCCCATGCTGACTCACATTGTGCCAAGGTTCCTTCAAGGTGCAAGTTGTGGGTGAGGGGCCTGGTGGTGTTCTCTGAGTTTTGAGATATTTCCTTTTCTCTAATTAACAGCCTGCTATTAGATATATAATTTCCTGCTAAAGACTAGAAGGGGGGCACTCTTTCTACTCATTTCGATGTCTATATCAGAAGTTTTGCTCTCTCTTTTATACTTTAATAAAACTTTATCACAGAAAAACTCTAAGCGATTAAGCTTCATCACCTGGCCTGGACTGAATTCCTCTCCTCTGGAAGGCCAAGAATCCTTGTGTCATTCACGACTCAGCAACAGCATTTCACCACCATAGTGCCAGGGGAGCCACTGGCTACTACACTGAGGCAGCCTTGGTATGTCAACCAATGCCAATATCTACCACAACCACAGGGCTCAAAGGCAGCTACTTCACTGCCAAGGTGGTGAACACCTGAGTGCCATCTGGGCTGTCTGGCTGGCTCCATCCTAGGAACTCATGCACTTGGCAAATTACAGACCCAAGGACCACAGGAGGGCCAAGGGGCATGTGCACACACCTCATTACTGCTGACAGGGCTGGTTCCTTGGCCTCTGTTACTGCAATTCTTCAAGGCACCAAAGATAAGCTTGTAGAGTCCTTTTTCTGGCAGCAGGCCACCAAGGCCACAAAGGTCACCTATCACTGAGCCTCCCAGGCACCAGCAATGCCCTCCTCTCTGTACCCAGCCTAGGCCAGCTCCAAAAGGATCACAGTATGTATCACTGAAAAAAACGAGAGTGCCTGCAGCCTCAGGGGAGAAAGCTTCCCAGGAAATCACACTGCACCTTTCCTCACTTGCACAACCATTCTGCTCTAGGCCTCAGGTCAATCGCAGGAGGAATGCAAGCCTAGAACCACAGCACAGTCCATGGCAGCCTCCAAGACTCAAGGACTGTGATAGAAGTTGCAATACAGGAAATGCCAAGGGCAGAAACGAGGCCTATTGCCTTTTGCCCCTGACACCATTCCCCCAGGTCCTTGCAACCGCTGCAGCCCACAGGGCACCCAGGAATCTCATTAACCCAAGGGCCGCAATGGCGAAGGCCTCAGATCTGACCTGGGGCTCTGATAAGAAACCACAGAAGCTTCCTCGCTTCAGATTTCAAATCACCACTGCCCCAATGAGCGCACTCGCAGCATGAACTGGGAGGAAACGAACCTTTTCGAGTGAACAGCTCAAGAGCTCAGCCAGGATCTACTGTTGACTCCTGCCACCACTGGACAAGCCAGATGCCTCTATGCTCCAGTGCCCTTCACCACAGATCTCGCATTCCAAGAGCCACTCCAGCATCTGTACACGGCCCACCCTCAGACGGGAGCCTCACAAATGGTAGTGATCTGGCTCTTCCATGCATGTGTGTGACACAGTCGGAGATGCATTCACTGCTAACCAGTCCCACCCTTAACCCCAAGGGAGGCAACGTGCTGGACCTCAGTTTCGATGAGGAGACGGTAGTGAGTTCTCACTCATTTTGTTCAGATTTTCCAAGGAATGCATGTGAGGGTGTCATCATCGATCCGAGCACGTGCTGGCTTGCTGCCCACCTCTGCAGGGCAGGCAGGGCCACTCCCAGGAAGAGCCAGTGACCTGGGAGTCCTCCAGCAGTTGGGGGAACTCAGAGCTCCCAGTCTTCTCAGCAAGAGGAACGGTCCCTCCATACGTACAGCCACTTAGGCAGTCCCAGGAAAGTCAAAATCCATGACACATCTTGGGGCAGGGGAAGGCGTACCGTGCTCGATGATCCAAACAGCAGTGGCAGCAACCTGGGCCCACCACACTTCTCACCAGACTTCCCAACACCTCGAGTCAACATCTCATGAGCGGGGCTCCGTTTCCTGAGTGACGGACACTCGTACTTGGAAACTTCACCTGACAAAGGAACAGAAAGTACAGGCAGGCTTCAGATGTGTACCCAGCTTCTCACTAAGCAATATCGATGCCCATGGTTCCCTGAGGGAAGGCCTTTTCTGCTTCCCAACTGTAGTATCCCTTACGTACGACTGGATACCTTTGTGTTGGCACGAGTGCAGAAAGTTAGGTTCATGTGACCGTGGATGTCTGTCTGACTGAGTGTGCAAGCGTGTGGGGAGACTAGATGTGGGTATGAGTACTCGTGTTCTAGTGTACCAATAAGGATGTGCTCTCAGGATTCTGGGTCCCTCTGGAACTCTTTCCATGTATTTCCGTGTTTCAGAGCCCCCGTGCAAAGGCCTTGGTGTCTGAACATGCACGTCTTCTCCATGGAGACCTGAACTCCCACCCTCCGACAAAACACTGTGCAAAATTACACTGAGGGGTTGACACTGAGGGGTTACACTGGGCTCCTGATCTACATGACCCATGGCGTCTGACCAAAGCACAGGAACCTGACCACGTAAAGTCCCCTTGTGGAGCATCTGTGTGAATGTCCCTTACCCTGAGACTACCCCAGCTATGATAACAGCTCAGGTGTTCTTGCCGCAAGTCCCACCTCCTCCCTGAACAAGGATACTTTCTGAAGGCCTAGAGTGTAGTTAACTTGGCCTTGGGCCAGATACACCCCACCATACCCTTGCAGAGCAACAGAATACAGGGCATGTGCCTCTTCCTGTGCAATTAGTCCAGTCAATCTCTGGGGCTCTGCTGGAAAGTGCAAGACAAGAGGTGGTCATCCTCAGGTACCAGGATCCAGGGGTCACTCCCACAGAAATGGGGCCCCTTTCCTGGCCAGATTATGCTCAGATCCACAGCCTGCAGGGCCCTGGGCACCAACCACACCCTAGAGAAAGCTCCCATAATGCAAGACTTGGTTGAAATTGAACTCCTCCTGCCCCCAAGGGTGACTCACCCACATCAGAAGCCTCCAGGGGCTCTACTCACACAAAGACAATCAGCACTCAGCAAGATCCACAGGAAGAAGGTGGCTTGGATTATGGCAACACCATGCCATTCCACCTGGCAGCTTGTCTCCATCACGCAAGACCACCAAGCGCTCACAGATCACTAAGGCTGCTTCCAGGAAGACTCCAGAAAAACAGGCAGGGGAAGACCTTGGATTTGCCAGGTTTCCCACCTTCATGTCAGGGGAGCCAATGGCTACTACACTGAAGCAGCTTGCTATGCCAACCAATGCCGGATCTCTACCACAACCATGGTCTTCCAAGGGTGATATGTCACTGCCAGGGTCGTGAACACCTGGGTGGGATCCGGGCCGTCTTGTTGGCCCCATTCTTCATGAACTCACACACCTTGCAAATTCCAGTCCCAAGGGCTAAAGGGAGGCTGAGGGGCATGTGCACATACTGTATTACCACCCAGAAGGCTGGCTCCTAGGCTCGTTACTGCAACTCTTCAAGGCACCAAAGATACAGTTTGAAAGACCTTTTTCTGGCATCGGGCCAGCAAGGCCACAAAGGTCACTATTACCGAGCCTCCCAAGCCACAGCAATGCCCTGTCATCTGCACCCAGCCACGAGCAGCTCCAAAAGGACCACAGCACATATTATTGCAAACACAAAAACAGTGCCTGAATCTCAGGGGACAGATTGTCCCAGGAAATCAGACTGCACCTTTCCTCACCTGCACAACCATTCTTCTCTGGGCCTCTGGCCAACCCACAGGAGGAATGTATGGCTAGGATCACCTCACAGTCCACAGTGTCCTGCAAGACTCAACACTGTGACAGGAGTTGCAATACAGGAACTGCCAAGAAACTAGGCCTATTTCCTTTCACCCCTGCCAACGTTCCACGAGGTCCCTGCAACCGTTACAGTACACAGGCCACTCAGGAATCTCACCAACCAAAAGGGCTGCAATGGCAAGGGCCTCAGATCTGACCTGGGGCTCCAATCAGAAATCATAGAAGTTTCCTTGCTTCAGCTTCCACATCAGCACAGCCCCAACTAGTGCACTCATAGCAGGAACCAGGATGAAATGTGCCTTTTCAAGTCAAGAGCTCAATGGGACTAGGCCAGGATCTACTGTGACTACTATCGCCATTGGACAAGCCTCTTCTGTTCCTCAGTGGCATTCACCATGAAGCTCTCATTCCAAGACTGCTCAAACATCTGTACATGCCCACCCTCTGACAGGAGCCTCGAAAGTGGTGGTGACCCCAGTGCTCTATGCATGTGTGTGACACAACTGAAGCTGCCCACACTTCTAACTAGTCCTGCCCTTAGCCCCAGAGGAGACAACATGCTAGACCTTGTTTCGATGAGGAGATGATATCAATTTCTCACTCATTTTGTTTAGATTTTCCAGGGAACACATGTGAGGGTGCCATCATCAATCTGAGCACCTGCTGGTTTGCTGTACACTTTAGCCAGGAAGGAAGGCCAGCCCCCAGAAGGAGCAAGTGACCTGGGAGTCCCCGAGCAGCTGGGGGAACTCAGAGCTCCTAGGCTTCTCAGCAAGAACAGTCCATGTAAACTTACAGCTACTCAGGCAGTCCCAGGAAACTGTAAATCCATGACATATCTTGGGGCAGCTGAAGGCATTCCATGCTCAGTGATCCAAAGAGTAGAGGTAGCAACCTGGGCCCTCCACACTTCTTTTGGACTCCTTTGCACCTTGAATCACCACCTCACGGGCAGGGCTTTGTATCCTGGGTGACAGGCAGTCATACCTGGCAACGTCACCTGACAAGGGGACAGAAAGCACAGGCAGGCTTCAGATGTGTTGCCTCGTTCTCGCTGAACAATACTGATGCCCATGGTTCTCTGGGGGAAGTTCTGGATCTGAGCCCCAACTATCTTGATCCCTTACATATGACTGGACATCTATCTGTCACCAGGAGCATAGGAAATTAGTTTCAAGTGCCTGTGGGCGTCTGTCTCTCTGAAAGCCATGTGTGGCCAGGGGATTCAATGTGGGGCTGAGTGCATGTGTTCTGGTCTACCAACGAAGATATACTCTCAGGATTCTGGGTGTGCCTCTGGAACTCCTGGAGGTCTCTGTGTGTCAGAGCCCCTTTGCAAAGGCCTCAGTGCCTGAATAAGCATGACTTCTCCACAGAGCCCTAAACCCCTGCCGTCACACAAAATGGCAGATGAAGCATGCCACCTTCAACAAGCCCCATGCAATATTCATCCAGAGGGCCTGCTGAAATAGGCTCTGGGCTCCTGATCCCCATGACACCCACCCTCTGATCAAAGCACATGGACCTGACTGCTCAAGGTCGCCCTGCAGAGCATCTGTGTGACTGCCACCTACCCTGAGACCATGCCAGCTTCTACTACAGCTGAGGTGTCCTTGCCCACAAGTCCCCCTTCCTTCAGGAACAAGGGTACTTTCCTCGAGAAGCTTCAGGTGGCTCATTGTACACCTCAGTAGGGCAGGCAGCACAGCTCCCAGGAGGAGCCAGTGAACCTGGGAGTCCTCTAGCAGCTAGGCGATTCAAAGCCCCCAGGCTTCTCAGTAAGAGGATCAGTCCATCCACACTTACAACTACTCAGGCAATCCCATGGAACCCATGAAACCCTTAATCCAAAAGGGGGAAAGTGTAGCCTCCAAAGTGATCAAAAAAGCTGTGGCAGCAACTTGGACCTGCCACACTTCTGACAAGACTCCCTTGCACCTCGAGTCAATGCATACCACACATGGCCTCTTTTCCTGGGTAGTGGACAGTCATACCCGGCAACTGTTCCTGAAAACTGAAAAGCACAGGCATGCTTTAGATGTGCATCCTGTTCTCTCTGAATAACATCCATGCTGATAGTTCCCTGGTTGAAGGCCTTCATTTGCTTTCTAACTGCCTCAATCCCTTATATACCAGTGGATACATATGCGTCAGCAGACTGTAGAAAGTTAGGATGTATTATGTGTGTGTCTGTTTGGCTGAGTGTTTGTGGTGAAAGGCTTGATATTGGGCTGAGTGTGTGCGTTCCAGTGTACAAAGATGAGCTTTCAGGATTCTGGGCATGCATCTGGAACTCCTGGCTGTCTCCTTGTAAAGGCTGAGCCCCTCTGTAAAGGCCTCATTGCCTGAAAAGGTATGCCTTCTCCACAGAGCCCTGATGTCTAGCCTTCCCACAATACGGCAGATCACACCTGACACCTTCCATAAGCCCCATGCAAACTTTCACCCCGAGGGGCTGTTCACATAGGGCATGCGCTTCCAAAACCCACGCCCTCTGACCAAAGCACAGGAACCTGACTGCTCAAAATCAGCAAGCGGAGCCTCTGTGGAACTGCCACATATTCTGAGGCCATGCCAGTACTACTACAATTAGTTGTCCTTTCTCACAAGTCCCAGCTCCTCAAGGTACAACTGAAGTTTCCTGAGAAGACAGGCAATTTCATGAACTTGGCCCCGGAGCAGAAAAGGCCCACCACACCCTCAAAATGCTAAAATAACTCAGGGCATGAAACTTGTCTGGCTGACTGTGTCCAATCACTCTCCGGTGCTCCACTGGAAAGTGAAGATTGGGGAGGTAGTCATTTTCAGGTACCAGGGTTCAGGAGTCACTCTCACAGAAACTGGGACCCTTTAGCAGTCAGATTATGCTCAAATCCACATCCTGCAGGGCCCTGGGTACTGACCACACCTGAGGAAAAGCTCCCCTAGTCCAGGGCCTGGTTCAAACTGAACTTCTCCTGCCCCCAGGGCTTCTCAACCCCATCAGAATCCTCAAGGTGCCCTGCTCAAACAAGGGACAATCAACACCCAGAAAGACCCACAAAAGTAAGGCCTTGATTAGTTGACCCACACGATTCTGCCCAGCACCTCTTCTCCACCACAGCAAAACTACCAAGTCCGCCCAGGACACCAAGGCTGCTTCCAAGACCTGAGAAGAACTGTCAGGAGAAGAGCTTTGCTGTGCAAGGTTTCCTGAAACCGTGCCAGGGCAGCCACTGGCTATTCCACGGAGGCAGGCTTGGCATGCCAACCAAGGCCAACCTCTACCACAACCATGCCTCAGTGGATGATACTTCTCTGCAGCATGGAAAACACCTGAGTCCCACCCAGGCTGTCCATCTTGCCCCATCCCTTAGGAATTCTTACACCTTGAAAATTTTATGCCCAAGAGCCAAAGGGACCAATAGGCATGTATGCAGACCTCAGTTCTACCCAGACTGGTTGGCAGGCAGGCTTCAGTACATGGAAGTCTTCAAGGCCCCTGCAAGATACCCTTGAGTATCCCTCTTCAGGTATCAGGCCACCAAGGCCACAAAAGTCTCCTGAGGACCAGCAGGCCCTCTCTTTTGCAGGGAGCCAAGGGCACCTTCAAGGGGACCAAGGTATCCTTGGAAACACAAAGACAGTGCCTGCAGCCTCAGGGCGACAGTTCATCCCAGGAAATTACACTGCAAATTTCCTCACCTGCTGTACGCTTTTCCTAGGTACTCTGGCTAACCCACAGGAGGAATGCAGAGCTGGTACCTCACAACACTCCACGGTGGTCTCCACAGATCAAGCACTGTGCCAAGAGATGCAATATAGGAGTTGCTAACTGCAGAAATGAGGCCTACTGCCTTTCGTCAATGCCACTAGTCCACCAGGTCGCTGCAACTGCTGCAGTCAACCACACCCTCAAGGATCCTATCATGCCCTCAAGAATCTTAAAAACCCAAAGGGCCGCAATGGCGAGGGCCTCAGATCTGGCCTGGGGCTGCAATCAAGAAACCACTGTAGCTTCCTTGCTTTGGCTTCCACATCAGCACAGCCGCCAACTACTGCACTCGCAGCAGGAACTGGGGCGAAACACACCTGTTCTAGCCAAGAGCTCTATGGGCCTAGGCCAGTATCTACTGCAACTCCTACCACCAGTTGCCAAGCTGGCAGTCTCCTCTGCCCCTCACGGTCATTACCAAGGACCTGGCACTCTGAAGTCCACTCAAATGCCTGTCCACAGCCCACCCTCAGATGGGAGCCTCACAAATTGTGGTGACCGGGGTGGTGTGTGCATGTGTGTGACACAGATGTAGCTGGCCCTCATGCTAACTAGCCCCTCCTGTAGCCCCATGGGCAGCAACGTGCTGGACCTCAGTTTCGATGAGGAGACGGTAGTGAGTTCTCACTCATTTTGTTCAGATTTTCCAAGGAATGCATATGAGGGTGTCATCATCGATCCGAGCACATGCTGGCTCGCTGCCCACCTCTGCAGGGCAGGTAGGGCCGCTCCCAGGAGGAGCCAGTGACCTGGGAGTCCCCCAGAACCCAGGGGAACTCAGAGCCCCCAGGCTTCTCAGCAAGAGGAACGGTCCCCCCATACTTACAGGCACTCAGGTAGTCCCAGGAAAGCCGAAATCCATGACACATCTTGGGGCAGGGGAAGGCGTACCCTGCTCGGTGATCCTAAAAGAACTGGCAGCAACCTGGGCCCGCCACACTTCTCGCCGGACTCCCTTGCGCCTCGAGTCACCACTTTATGGGTGGGGCTTTGTCTCCTGGGTGACGCACAGTCATGCCTGGCAACTTCACCTGTCAAGGGGACAGAAAGCATAGGCAGGCTTCACATGTGTACCCAGTCTCTCACTGGGCAACATCGATGCGTTTGCTTCATGGGGGGGGAAGGCCTGTATCTGCTACCCAACTTTATTGATCCCTCACATACGACTGGATACACATCTGTCAACAGAGTGCAGGAAATTAGGTTCAAGTACCTGTGGGTGTCTGACTGAGCGTGCATGGCTGGTGGGGGATTTGATGTGGGGCTGAATGTCCTCTGGAACTCCTTACGGGTATCTCTGTGTCTCAGAGTCCCCATGCAAAGGCCCTGGTATCTGAATACACATGCCATCTCCATGAAGTCCTACTGCTGTTGTCCCCTGGCTTTAGTCCACCAGGCCTCCACAACCACTGCAACCCACCAGGCACTCAGGACTCTCACCAAATCAAAGGGCTGCAATGGCGGGGTCCTCAGATAGGTTCCAATTAGAAACCACAGAAGCTTCCTCACTTCGACCTCGACATCAGCACAGCCCCAACTACGGCACTCAGAGCAGGAACTGCGTCAAAAATACACCTACCCAAACCAGATCCCACCTGTGTGGCTGGGATCTGACTTCTACTACCTGCAGCCACGCTGGCCTCCTCTCCAGTCACTCAGTCATGTCTGGCTCTTTGTGACCCCATGAAATGCTATATACTAGGTTTCTCTGTCCTTCATCATCTCCTGTAGTTTTCTCAAATCCTTGTCCATTGAGATAGTGATGCCATCCAACCATCTCATCATCTTTTGTCCCCTTCTCCTCCTGCCTTCAATGTTTCCCAGAACAGGGTCTATTCCATTGTGTCGGCTCTTCTCATTAGGTGGCCAAATTACTGGAGCTTCAGCTTAGGCATCAGACCTTTCAGTGAATATTCAGGATTGATTTCCTTTAGGATTCACTGGTTTTTCCTTGTAGTCTGAGGCACTCTTAAGAGTATTTTCTGATACCATGGTACAAAAGCATCAAATCTTCAATGCTCAGCCTTCTTTATGGTCCTAGTCTCACATCCATACACGACTACTAGAAAAACTATTGCTTTGAGTATATGGACCTTTGTCAGCAAATGATGTCTCTAATCATTAGTATGCTGTCTAATTTTGTCATAGCTTTTCTTCCAAGGAGCAAGCACCTTGTAATTTCATGGCTTCAGTCACCAGCCACAGTGATTTGGAGCCCAAGGAAGTGGAGTCTGTCACTGTTTTACTGTGCACGGTACCAGAGCTAGACCCAGTTTTCCCCATAGACACCGTTTTCCCCATAGTTGGTCCCACCTATCAGGAAGCTTCCACAAGCCGCTTACTTTCATCCATCATAGAGCAGATAGAAAGAAAACCATTATCACATAAAACTAACCAAATTGATCACATGTATCACAGTCTTGTCTAATTCAGTGAAACTATGAGCCATGCCTTGTAGGGCCACCCAAGATGGATGGGTCATGGTGGCCAGTTCCGACAAAATGTGGTCCACTGGAGAAAAAAATTATAAACTCCTTTGGCTTCTTGTGTTTAGAATCCAGTGAACAATAGGAAAAGGGGAAAAGGTATGACACTGAAAAATGAACTCCCCAAGTCAGTAGGTGCCCAATATGCTACTGTAGAATAGTGGAGAAATAGCTCCAAAGGAATGAAGAGGCTGACCCACAATGGAAACATCTAATTGTGGATGTGTCTGGTGGTGAAAGTAAAGTCCAATGCTGTAAAGAACAATATTGTAAAGGAACCTGGAATGTTAGATCCACAAATCAAAGTAAATTGGAATTAGTCAAACAGGAGATAGTTAAGAATGAACATCAACATTTTAGGAATCAGTGAACTAAAATGGATGGGAATGGGTGAATAATACAGATGACCATTATATCTACTACTCTGGGCAAGAATCCCTTAGAAAAAATGGAATAGCCCTCATGGTCAATAAAAGAAATCAAAATGCAGTACGTGGGTGCAATCTCAAAAACAACACAATGATCTCAGTTCATTGTAAGGCAAACCATTCAATAGCACACTAATCCAAGTCTATGCCTAAATCACAAATGCCAAGGAAGATGAAGTTGAATGGTTCTATGAAGACTCACAACACCTTCTAGAACTAAAAGGACACCAAAAAAAGATGTCCTTTTCATCATAGGGGACTGGAGTGCAAAAGAAGGAAGTCAAGAGACACCTGGAATAACAGGCAAGTTTGGTCTTGTAGTACAAAATGAAGCAGGGCAAAGGCTAACACAGTTTTGCCAAGAGAACACAATGCTCATAGCAAACACCCTCTTCCAATAACACAAGAGAAGACTCTACACATGGACAACTCCAGACTGTCAAATCTGAAATAAGACTGATTGCATTCTTTGCAGGCGAAGTTGGAGAAGCTCTAGACAGTCAGCAAAAACAAGACCGGGAGCTGACTGTCACAGAAAATGAACTCAAAAAAGAAAGAAAGAAAGAAAGAAAATGAACTCATTGCAAACTTTAGACTGAACTGAAGAAAGTAGAGAAAACCACTAGGCCATTCAGGTATGACCTAAATCAAGTATCTCATGATTATACAATGGAAGTGACAAATAGATTCAAGGGATTAGATCTGATAGACAGAGTGCCTGAAGAATTATGGACAGAATTGATACTTTTGAACTGTGGTGTTGGAGAAAACTCTTGAGAGTCTCTTGGACTGCAAGAAGATCAAACCAGTCAATCCTAAAGGAAATTGGTCCTGAATATTCATTGGAAGAACTGATGCTGAAGCTGAAACTCCAACCCTTTGGCCACCTGACGTGAGGAACTGATTCATTGGAAAAGACCCTGATGCTGGGAAAGATTGAAGGCAGGCGGAGAAGGGGACGACAGAGGATGAGATGGTTGGATGGCATAACCGACTCTATGGATATGAGTTTGAGTAAGCTCCAGGAGTTGGTGATAGACAGAGAAGCCTTGCGTGCTGCAGTCCATGGGGTCACCAAGAATCAGACACAACTGAGTGACTGAACTGAACTGAATCTAATGAAAAAATCTTCAATGAACACTACTATAAACAACTTCATCAACAAGGACAACAAATATAGGGAAAATGGATTGTTTGACTTCCAAAGTTGCCAAATTATGATATGCATAATGTCCAATTTTCAACATAAAAGTACTAGAATACTGGACATTCAAAGAAACATGCACGTCTCTCACAAAGAAGGAAAAATTAAGAACAAGCAATAGAAACTCAAAGTCAAGACACTGGACTCAACATAGAAATATTTTAGATCAGTTACTTTAAATATGCTGCAAAAGGTAATGGAAAGTAGTTTTAAGAACCAGATGATTCCAACAAACACTATCTCATGAAACAGGTATGTCAATCAACGGACAGAAAATTTTCAAACAAAATCAAGTAGAAATTCTGGAGTTGAAAGCATAATTACAAGTATTAAAAAACTCAGAAAAAGGCCTGCATGACAAATTTGAACTGACAAAAAAAAAAAAAAAACAACTAAAAAATATAATTGTTCAAATTATCCAGTTATAGGAAGAGAAGATTTATTATTTTTTTTAATTTTATTTTTAAACTTTACATAATTGTATTAGTTTTGCCAAATATCAAAATGAATCCACCACAGGTATACATGCTTTTTAATAGACACAGCCTAAAAGTAATATGAGGCCAGTGTACTAACATACACATGGCAAGAGTCAGAGAAAAAGAAAGGAATGAGCAGAAACTATAAAGAGACACAGATGTATAGAACAGTCTTTTGGACTCTGTGGGAGAGGGAGAGGGTGGGATGATTTGGGAGAATGGCACTGAAACATGTATAATATCATATAAGAAATGAATCGCCAATCCAGGTTTGGTGCAGGATACAGAATGCTTGGGGCTGGTGCACTGGGATGACCCAGAGGGAAGGTACAGGGAGGGAGGTGGGAGGGGGGTTCAGGATGGGGAACATTTGTACACCCGTAGCGGATTCATGCTGATGTATGGCAAAACCAACACAATACTGTAAAGTAATTAGCCTCCAATTAAAATAAATAAATTTAAATTAAAAAAAGGAAATGTACATAAACTTAAAAAAAGTATTCATTTGATTATAAAAAATTTAAAAAAAAGAAATAATACACAAAACTGCCCAAAGTTGATGAAAAGTCACAAACCTAAGAAGTCCATATAGGATAAATTCAAATAGATTCATAAACTGTTCAAATAGAAAGATCAAACAGTGATAGAGAAGACGCAGAAGTGATCTTCAGAAAAACAAGTGATTTCTCATCATACCACATGGTTTCAGAAGGCAGTAGGATGGCATTTTCAAAGTTCTGAAACAAAAAGTTATTCAACTGGGAATTCTTGATCTGATAATAATGCTCTAAAAAAATGAAGGAGACATTAAGACATTCTCAGATTAACAAAGACTGAGAATGTTCTTTAACAGTAAATTTGCCCCATAAGAAATGTCTAAGGGAATCAATCTTAAATGAATGTACAATATACAATAACTTAAATCTGCATCAAGAAATAAATAACATCAGTAAAGGCAAATATAAAAGCCAGTATTATCTTTGTAACTCTTTTCCTATATGATGTTTAAATAAAAGCATAAAACAAAAACCATCTGCCTGTGGTGATGACTGCATAAGTATGAAGACATAATTTGTGACAATCACAACGTCCAGGGGAAATGGAGCAATGTTTTTGTTGCCACAAAAATTTTATGTATTATTGAAATTAAATTGTTATTAATCATAACTACTTTATTATAAATTAAGAAGTTAATTGTTATCCCCAGGGCAATGACTAAGAAAATAACTTAAAAATATATAGTAAAAACAAGGAAATAAAGAATTTAAAATGGTACTCTCAATAATATCTATTTCACAGAAAACATGCAATATTGAAGACAAAAAAAAAAAATACAGAAAAAATGAACAGCAAAATAGCAGTTGTCCTCCCTTATCAGTAATTACTTTAAACAGAGATGGTTTAAAATTTGTAAGTGAAAGGCAGAGACTGGCAAAATGGATTAAAAACAGGATCCAACTATATGTTATCTGCAAGAGACATACTTCAGATTCAAAGACACAGATTGGTTAAAAATTAAAGCATGAAATAAATATTTCATATAACATGTAACCAAAAGACAGCTAGAGTGACTATACCAATATCAGACAAAAGTTGAAAGTTTTGTTTTGTCTTCAAACAAAAATTGTTACATGGGTCAATTAAATATTGATAAAAGAATCAAATACATTAAGAAGATAAAGCAATGATAAACATTTACACACCTAACAACAAAGTCCCAAAATATATGAAGCAAAATTGCACAGAATTGAAGAAACAAACAACTCTACAGTATTTGGATACTTTTAATGTCTTGCTTTTAATAAGCAATAGAACAATTAGAAGAATGATCATTATGGAAATAGAATACTTGAACAACCATAAACCAACTACAGTGAACAGACTTACACAGAACACTCCACCTAAAATCAAATGATTATACATTTTTCTCATGTGCATAAGGAACATACTCCATAAAAGACCAGATATAACACCAAAAATAAGTTTAAATAAATTTTAAAACACTGAAATTGTACAGACTATGTTCACTGATCACAATGGAATTAAACTAGAAATCAGTAACAGAAAGAAATTTAGATGATTTCACACATAAGTAGAAATTAAGAAACAAGTTCCTAATAAAAATGAATCAAGCAGGACATTCTCAGGGAAAATTATTAAATTATTTGAGATGAATGAAAATTAACACACATTCCAAAATTTATGAGATACCAAAAGCAGTACTTGAGAAAATTTTATAGCTGTTGAGATTTACATTTAAAAAAGAAAAATTTCAAATCAGTAATCTACCTTAAGAAGCTAGAAAAAGAAAAGAAAATCAAACATAAAGCAAGAAAGAAAGAAAAGAAAGATTAGTATAAAAATGATACAGATTAAAGATTGAAACAAGCAACTGAATAAAAAATAAAAATCAATGAAACCAAAAATCAATTTCTTGAAAAATTCAACAAAATTCAAAATGTTTTAGCTAAACTGACCAGAGGAAATGAATGACCTTGCTAGTTTGTAGAAAAATGAATATATAAATTACAATACATAAATAAATAAATATAAAAATAACAAAACAACTATTAAAGAATCTGTGAAAATATATTTCTCAAGAGAAAAAGAGAGTTTACTCATTTCAAAAGTATTAAACATCAGGCCCTAGGTAATCATGCCAAGGAATATAGACTATTTTTCTTAACTGATGGATGTTTCAATTTTAACAAGAAATAATGATTAATTATTTAATATATGAAATTTTACTACACCTGATTAACCCAACCTAGTATGTTTTGTGAAATTAATGCAATATGGAAAACTGAAATTTTTTTTTACAAAAAAATGAAGCTTTTTATCATTTAAAATCTTCATGGCCTTAGATAGAGTTCGGAAAGTATAAAGTATAATTTTTCAGATTGAAAAAGTAAAAATCCTAATTAAAGTCAAATGTGGCTCAGCTGGTAAAGAATCTGCCTGCAATGTGGGAGACCTGGGTTTGATCTCTGAGTTGGGAAGATCCCCTGGAGAAGGGAAAGGCTACCCACTCCATTATTCTGGCCTGGAGAATTCCATGGACTGTATAGTCCGTGGGGTCACAAAGAATCAGACACAACTGAGCACCTTTCACTTTCAACATTTAGAAGAATAGTAATAATAACCCATAATGATCTTACGGATCTGACCAAAATGATCTAACAATGATGATCTCAATCATGGGGTCAACATTCTGAAACCATAATATGTTAAGAAAACTCCCAAGCACAGTTTAATTTCACCAAAGGATATTTCACGGCAACAAGAAAATGTATAAAACAACAATTTCCCAAGATTCTGTATTTGTCAATTTACCCAAAACTCAGATAAAAGAAAACTTAAAATTTGGAAATGAGGCTAGAGGCAATCACTAAAGAAAAGGACACATCATGAAGATATTATCCAGTAAGCCACTGAACAGATGAACACTTAAGACTTCAGGGTGTGGCACAGTGCACAAGACATATGAATTTTAAAGGATCCTGGTACAGTTACTCACCCCTGTTCTCTGAAGTAGAGGCCCTCATTTCAGTCCTTCTACCTCAGAAAAGCGTAGCAGAAAAAAATAAAAACAAACAAAAAGAAAAAAAAAGACACAGTCTCAAAAATATTCAAGAGTAAAAATAACAAAGCACTAATACTGTCAAAACTCATTGTCAAAATTTATTAGTCATGCAATCTTCCCTTCTTCCAGCCCAACCACAAATGATGCTTTCAGTACCCATTACAGTTGCTCAACCCTTTCTTACTTCAACATTTTTCCCCCCTCATTTATTACTCAAGAACAATTCCTTTAAAAAGTTCTGTCTACAACTGTGTTCAAAATGAAGCAAGTCTTGGGTCACTTAGCATATCTACATGCCTCATAAGAGGCATGAGTATGTAGAATAGGATGACTTGCTCTGGAAGAAAGAAAAGGCATGCTCACAGCAGTGTTATGTAGTCAAAGCCAGGCTCTGAGGTTCTTATTTGTCCGGTAAGAGGGGCATTTATCTGGACCTCAGATTGACATCTGGAATGAGTCCCTCAGCATCCTCAGACAGTTTTTCTCATCATCGATCCAGACAAGCACCCTCCCAACAAATAAGCATTTTCATAGCCAGGCTCATTTCCTTCAGGCTTACGTACTGTGTTGTTAACAAAAAACAATACATATACACAATACAATTTGTTTAGTATTTGAACAATAGAACCCTCATAGCACAAAAGGCACACGACCATGGATTTCTCTGTATAAAATTAAAATCTATTGAGAACATCCAAAACAACTAAGTCAACTAAAATTTCGAGGAGTAGTGAGGTGAAAGTGTTAGTTTCCCAGTGGAGTCTGACTCTTTGACACCCCATGGACTATAGCCCGCTAGGCTACTCTGTTCGCAGAATTCTCCAAGCAAGAATACTGCAGTGGGTAGTCATTCTCTTCTCCAGGGGATCTTCCTGACCCAGGGGTCAAATCTGTGTTTCCTGTGTAGCAGGAAGGTTCTTTCTCATCTGAGCCATAGTGGGGCAGCATTTGTAAATTAAGTAGCAAATAAGGTTTGATTATAGTGGAAATATGAGTAGAAATATCTAAATTCTGAAATGCTAGTAACAAAAAGATAAATATTTTGGCACTTTTAAATTTCACTAAAAAGTTATTTTCACACAAAATAGTATAAAAAGCTAATCTATCAATGATTCTTAAATGTTAACCAAATTATTTTCTTTAATAGAGGGAAAAATAATGAAGATTCCATTAACAAAGTAGATATACCTATGGGGGAAAATTCATCATAAAAATATGCACCCTGGTCACCTGAAAAAATGAGCTCACAAAACTTGAATTTGTGACATCACTGGCCAGAACACAGACCAAAATTTCAATAGCACCAGAGTAGATGCTCACCTTTCCTCCCTGTAAGTATGATAACTTGTTCTAGCCTTTGACCTGCAACAAAACATCACATAGGATACAAATCAGATCAGAAAAATGCAAGAAATTATTTTAAAAATCAATAGAACAATTGGTTCTATAATAATTATTTATTGTACAGGCATCCTCGCATTTCTAGTCCTCACCAAATAAAAATTCCTTGCTCCTTTATCGTCTTCGTCATTTCACTTCTTCATTTATTTCCTCTCTGAACTCTTCATTCTGCAAATAGTCAATAATCCTCTCTACCACTCTATGTAAATTAGTAACATAGCAGTTATCTTTTAAACTGAGAAATTCTAAAGTTATATTACACCAAATAAAGATTTTGTGAAATGCCTTGTGATGGGTCAAATAAAAAGGATGTTTGTTGTGAGACCCATATTCTGGAAGTAAGAGATAAGAAGTCTGAAAATCTATTACAAACATGTTGAACAAATGGACCAATGGCAAGAATAGAAAAATAGAGGAGACATTTCATAAGATAAATGGAAATTATTTACAAAAAGAATCAAATGGAAAAAGACTTTAGAGAGGGGTAAGACCTAAGTGGCTTGGAGAAGGCAATGGCACCCCACTCCAGTACTCTTGCCTGGGAAGTCCCACGAATGGAGGAGCCTGGAAGGCTGCAGTCCATGGGGTCGCTGAGAGTTGGACACGACTGAGTAACTTCACTTTCACTTTTCACTTTCATGCATTGGAGAAGGAAATGGCAACCCACTCCAGTGTTCTTGCCTGGAGAATCCCAGGGATGGGGGAGCCTGGTGGGCTGCCATCTACGGGGTCGCACAGAGTCGGACATGAATGAAGTGACTTAGCAGCAGTAGCAGCAGCAAGACCTAAGTGGAATTAAGATGGAGTAATATTGGCCTGTCTTTTATCAACATGGAATTTAGGAGGAGTACATCAATAACAGAACACAGGTCTCTGAAGGATAAAGGCGTGCAAGTAAACTGGAGAACTCAAATTGCAAGGTAAAAGGAACTAGACCTTAGATACTATGTAATGTTTGATTCCATTTAAATGGCATTCGGTAAAAGAAAAAACCTGTGTGATCGCTCACCTAGAACCAGACATCCTGGAATGTTAAGTCAAGTGGGCCTTAGAAACAATCACTACGAACAAAGCTAGTGGAGGTGATGGAATTCCAGTTGAGCTATTTTAAATCCTGAAAGATGATGCTGTGAAAGTGCTGCACTCAATATGCCAGCCAATTTGAAAAACTCAGCAGTGGCCACAGGACTGGAAAACGTCAGTTTTCATTCTAATCCCAAAGAAAGGCAGTGCCAAAGAATGCTCAAACTAATGCACAATTGCACGCATCTCACACGCTAGTAAAGTAATGCTCAAAATTCTCCAAGCCAGGCTTCAGCAATACATGAACCGTGAACTTCCTGATGTTCAAGCTGGTATTAGAAAAGGCAGAGGAACCAGAGATCAAATTGCCAACATTCACTGGATCATGGAAAAAGCAAGAGAGTTCCAGAAAAACATCTATGTCTGCTTTATGGACTACGCCAAAGCGTTTGACTGTGTGGATCACAATAAACTGTGGAAAATTCTCAAAGATATGGGAATACCAGACCACCTCCCTCTTGAGAAACCTATATGCAGGTCAGAAAGCAACAGTTAGAACTGGACATGGAACAACAGACTGGTTCCAAATAGGAAAAGGAGTACGTCAAGGCTGTATATTGTCACCCACTTATTTAACTTATGCAGAGTACATCATGAGAAATGCTGGGCTGGAAGAAGCACAAGCTGGAATCAAGATTGCCAGGAGAAATATCAATAACCTCAGATAAGCAGATGACACCACCCTTTTGGCAGAAAGTGAAGAGGAACTCAAAAGCCTCTTGATGAAAGTGAAAGAGGAGAGTGAAAAAGTTGGCTTAAAGCTCAACATTCAGAAAACAAAGATCATGGCATCTGGTCCCATCACTTCATGGGAAATAGATGGGGAAACAGTGCAAACAGCGTCAGACTATTTTTTGGGGCTCCAAAATCACTGCAGATCATGACTGCAGCCATGAAATTAAAAGATGCTTACTCCCTGGAAGGAAAGTTATGACCAACCTAGATAGCATATTCAAAAGCAGAGACATTACTTTGTCAACAAAGGTCCGTCTAGTCAAGGCTATGTAGTCACGTACGGATGTGAGTTGGACTGTGAAGAAAGCTGAGCGTCAAAGAATTGATGCTTTTGAACTGTGGTATTGGATAAGACTCTTGAGAGTCCCTTGGACTGCAAGGAGATCCAACCAGTCCATTCTAAAGGAGATCAGTCCTGGGTGTTCTTTGGAAGGAATGATGCTAAAGCTGAAACTCCAGTACTTTGGCCACCTCTTACGAAGAGTTGACTCAATGAAAAAGACGCTGATGCTGGCGGGATTGGGGGCAGGAGAAGGGGATGACAGAGGATGAGATGGCTGGATGGCACCACTGACTCGACAGACGTGAGTTTGATTGAACTCCGGAGTTGGTGATGGACAGGGAGGCCTGGCGTCCTATAGTTCATGGGGCCGCAAAGAGCTGGACATGACTGAGTGACTGAACTGAACTGAAAAGACAAAACCTGGTCCCCTGGAGAAGGAAATGGCAACCCACGCCATTATTCTTGCCTGAAAAACCACATGGACAGTGTGAAAAGGCAAAAAGATATGACACCAGGAGATGAGCCCCCCAAGTTGGAAGGTATCCAATATGGTACTGGGGAAGAGCAGAGGGCAATTACTAATAACTCCAGAAAGAATGAAGCAATTGGGTGAAAGCAGAAATGATACTCAGTTGTGGATATATCTGGTGGTCAAAGTAATATCTGATGTGGTACGCATTACTGCACAGGAACCTGAAAGGTTAGGTCCATGGATCAAGGTAAATTGGACATGGTCAAGCAGAAGATGACAAGATTAAACATTGATATCTTTAGGAATCAGTGAATTAAAATGGATGGGAATGGACAAATTTAATTCAGATGACCATTAAATCTACTGCTGTGGGCAAGAATTCCTTAGAAGAAATGGAGTAGCCCTCAAAGCACACACCTTTCTCCAGCAACACAAGAGATGACTCTATACGCGGACATCACCAGATAGTCAATACTGAAATCAGACTATGTTCTTTGCAGTGATAGATGAAAAAGCTCTATACAGTCAGTAAAAACAAAACCTGTAGCTGACTGTGGCTCAGATCATGAGCTCCTTATTGCAAAATTCAGGCTTAAATTGAAGAAAGTAGGGAAAACCACTAGGCCATTCAGGTATGACCTAAATCAAATACCTTATGATTGTACAGTGGAGGTGACTAATAGATTCAAGGAATTAGATCTGGTAGACAGAGTTCCTGAAGAACTATTCATGCAGGTTCATAACATTGTACAGGAGGCAGTGACCAAAGCTGTCCCAAAGAAAAAGATGCAAGAAGGCAAAGTGATTGCCTGAGGAGGCTTTACAAATAGCTAAGGGGATAAGAGAAGTGAAAGGCAAGGGAGAAAGAGATATACCCAGCTGAATGCAGAGTTCAGAGAATAGTAAGGAGAGATAAGAAGACCATCTTAAATGAACAATGCAAAGAATACAAGAAAACAATACAATGGAAAGGACCATAGATCTTTTCAAGAAAATACTTGTTGGAGACATCAAGGGAACATTTTATGTAAGAATGGACATGATAAAGGACAGAAACAGTAAAGACCTAAGAGAAGCAGAAGAGATTAAGAAAAGGTGATAAGAATACACAGAAGAACTGTGTAAGAAATGTGTTAATGATTCAGAAAGCCATGATGGTGTAGTCACTCACCTATAACTGGACAACCTGGAGTGTGAAGTGAAGTGGACCTTAGGACATATCAATACAAACAAAGCTAGTGGAGATGATGGAATTCCAGCTGAACTATTTAAAATCCTGAAAGATGATGCTGTGAAAGTGCTGCACTCAATATGCCAGCCAATTTGGAAAACTCAGCAGTGGCCACAGGACTGGAAAACGTCAGTTTTCATTCTAATCCCAAAGAAAGGCAATGCCAAAGAATGCTCAAACTAACGCACAATTGCATGCATCTCACACGCTAGTATTTTCTTGGGCTCCAGAATCACTACAGATGGTGAGTGCAGCCATGAAATTAAAAAGACGCTTGCTCCTTGGAATGAAAACTACTACAAACCTAGACAGCATATTAAAAAGCAGAGACATTACTTTGCCAACAAAGGTTTGTATGGTCAAAGCTACGGTTCTTCCAGTAGTCAAGTATGGATGTGAGAGTTATACTATAAAGAATCTCAGTACCTGAAGAATTGATGCTTTTGAACTGTACTGTTGGAGAAGTCCCTTGGACTGCAAAGAGATCAAACCAGTCCATCCTAAAGGAAATCAACCCTGAATATTCATTGGCAGCACTGTTGATAAAGCTGAAGCTCCAATACCTCGGCCACCTGGTACAAAGAGATGACTGACTGGAAAAGACCTTGAGAATATAGTACTGTTCAACAACAGTCATTTTGTTTCTCATTTTCTTCAGATTTTTCACAATGTATATATACATGATCCAGACACATTCATTTAAAAAGACACCTTTTGCTGTTCGCCTGTAAGAAAGGACAGATCCTGAAAATAACCAAGAAATAACACAGGCGTCCATAATCCTAGAAACATACTAAGCCACTTAATTTACATGGGAAAACTGGAGATGAAAATGAGTAAGGGAGGCTACACCAGCTATTAAACCAGTGAGAGAAAATTTTTCATTTTAGTTCTTCATGAACATTATGAGTAAAATCAATTTACTTCCGTGGCAGAATTCTACCTATTTGAATGATCCTACTATCCTTGAATAATATTTAATTCACTTATTCAAGATGCCCTTTCTCCATCATAATTAATGTTGTAAGACAATGAAATCCTTTGTATGCAAACCAACATTGATTCCATAATATTTAAAACAAGAACACAAAAGCAAAAACACACAACAATATAAATTAAATATATTCAAATTGAATGAACCAGGTATGAGGCAATGGGCTTCAACTGTGTTTATTTTGGTTTTTCAATTTACTTATTTCTACAGGAAGAGTTTCCACCAATATTCAACCAAATGTTCACTGTGCAGACTTGTACACCTTCAAACGAAGCCAAGTACGATCTTAAAATCCTAGTCAGGCAACTTCTCGTGTTCTTATCCCTAAAAGAACTAAAGATATACATATACACAAAAATCTCCATATAAATATTTATAGCAAGATTATTCAAAACAGCCAAAGAGCAGAAATAAGTTAGTAGAATGCCATAAATTGATGAATGAATAAGCAAGCAAAATGTGATCTATAAATGGGGTATTACTCACCCATAAATAGAAATGGAGTTCCAATCCATGCTATAATATGGCTGAACTTTGAAAAATCGAGCAAAGTGAAGGAACTGTGAGTAAAAACACGTTCTATTATAAATGGTTCAAATGCAGATACAGATAAAACCCACTGGTATCAAAGTATTCATGCTCTTATTCTACACTTTCATACTTCCTGAGCACATACACCTGAAACCATGTGCTTCAAGATATTCTCCCCTACGTATTCTTTTATACTATCATTTTGACCAAACTTCAGACTTAAAAGTCTTATAGTTGTAAATCAACTATACTTCAATAAAATAAATATTTTAAAAAATATTTTAAAATGTATTGTTTCCCTCAAATTTTCTCAAGTTTTAGCATCTTTTGATTTTCTTGGTTGAAACAAGTATTGTGATTATTGCCAAATGTTGAGTTTTTATATCCTGTCATTCTTATATGTTTATCCCAACTTTCTGTATTTTACTTTTGACCCTATTAATTCATTCCCTCATTCACATATTAGTTTAGTAATATTATAAACACTTCACCATCATTAGTTTTATTATCCTTAAAGAGATTTACCATATTCAAACACCCCCAAATTGCATCCGTCAAAACCAGAGGCTGAGCAGCTCTGTGTCCAGCAGTCCGCCATGACAGATGCAGCCTTACTTAACTATGACTGATTTTTCCTTCAGTATTCTCTGTTCCAGGGCCCCAGCTGTGAATATCTTATACAGGCTCATTTCCCCTCAAGCTACCAGAAAATAAGATGGCAAACTTTAGAATAGCGTAACACACATTTCTTGCTATAAACTATCCAATTTTTAAAATGTACTTTAGCCACTGCTATGGCAAAGTCAGGCAAAACTTTCTGTTGCAACTCACTCTGCTTATCATTCTGGCCAACATTTTAGCTACTAGCTCAGAATTACTAATGAACAGTATTTGTAAGACACAAGGTACTGTCTTTAGAAAAGTGGTTAGAATGAATACAGACAACTGGAGAAAAGTGAATTGATTATGGAACACATATTCATATGAAGTAGATAGTTTATCATCTACACCATATGGTCATAAAGTACAATTTGAAAAATATTTCATTAGAACATTATGACACTTGAATCTATAGCAGTTAGGGATTGTACCTTCAATTCCAAGATCCTCATTGGTCCTTTCCCTGCTATTTATAGTATTTCTTTTGGTGTTACCTGTCATCAATTCTGCGTTAAAGATGAGTTTTTCCATTTAGTGATACTCTTCTTATTGGCCATTTCTTTTTGGACTTTGATTTGTGCCCCCATGACATCCCAGTCTCTATGAAATAGCTTCCCAAGGAACACTGCCTCATCTCCTAAGCACTGGCACCCCATATTGCAACAAGTCATTCTACAATTTGTAAATTTATACCACAGAATTTCCAACAAACCAATGTCCTATTCGTCTTTTTCTCCTGTTCCTGCAGTATCTCAACACTTACACTTTTAAGTTTAAAGAACTAAACTTCAGAATTCACATGGCTCTGACCTTAACAACTCAGAGAAAATAAAGATGACCTCAAAAATGTGTATCTTTCCCCCCAAACAAGAGGAGATGTAGCAAAATATAAGTATTATTTTCATTTTCCAAAGGCTGTGACACTGATTGTGTTTTTCTTAAGTTGTGAATAACAGAATTAATTGCACAATCAAATTTAGTTTCTAACGAGCCTCTATCTTATCTTAAAAAAAGGAATGAATATCCTATACTGTATGGTTATTATTAGTATTAAATGAGATAATCCATGAAAAAGTGTTTATTTCAGCATATGGTACACATACTAAGAATTCAATAAATGCTATATATAATTGAAATATATAAATTTGAGACTACACATCACACACATGCATACACAATAGTAAAATAATGATTCAAACTCACCATCAACAGTTTTTGAACAGTCTTCCTATAAAATAAGTTTATTGACCATATCTAAACAAGAACATACATATTTCATTTTATGTGAATAAAATACAATATTAATGTTTCAAACATAGTTGATACTCAGGAACTAATGGCCAAACTTTTGAAAAACCTAGATTTTAAAGTCAATTAATTTCAATATATTAAATACAATTAAATTGGATAAGTGCATTATTAATTTCCCTAGCATTATTATTTGATAAACAGATTACTTATAATTTTACAAGTATAATTAAGGCTGTAATAAGTACCCTTGAGTTTACATACACATTTGAACACTCCCTATTATGTCCTATAGGTAAATTTCTAAATATAAAATTGTTTGTCAAAATGTGTTAATTCCCATCTAAGACATATTTTTCAGTCTTTTGGACAGACTAACACACAAAGAATTCCAAATTCTCCATACTTTGCTTATAAATGTACCATTAATCTAATAGGTGAAAAAATTTCTGATTTATTTGTGTGTTTGTGACCATGTTTAAAGACACACACAAATAATAATTTCATTATATATTTATAACAATTGATAATTATTTAGTATGTAGTTATTTCATTACCAGGTTGATATGGTTGAGTATTATTTTTTTTTAGGTAAGAAGTAGATTTATCCAGAAACAAACACAGTCCACAGAGTGTGGGCCATTGCAGAGGGCTTGTGTGGCAGCCTGGTTGAGTATGTTTTTATGTGTTCTTGGCCATTCACGGTACTTTCCTTCTCTGATTTGTTCATTTATATGTATTCCTATTTTTGTACTGGAATACTTGTCTTTTTCTAATTGATTTGGGTGAGCCTTTAATAGAATATTAACACTAACCTGGTAATATAAGTTTCAACTAAACATAAAGGTACATATTCAAATGACTGAAGAAAAAGTAATAACCCAAATTTAAACTAGCAGGTTTTAGATATTCCTTCTTTCCTGTAAACCCTCCAATGTAGACAACATGGAGAAAATTTGGAAAACAGTTTAATTGGATTAAAGATTGTGTTCATTAGTTATTTATACTGTTGATTCTTTCACATTTTTATAAACTAGATTACATGATAGCTTTGGAACATACAAATCCTATTATGAGATGTTGAAACAATTATAAAAACTGCTCAGGTGAAATCAAAATGGACTGAAGTCAAAGCCTAAGGAGACCGGATACCACCAAGGAATTGAGAGACAATATTTTGACCTGAAATGTACTTAAGAGGAAAAGAATGCAGGTACGATTTTGGTCACAATCCTTGGGAACTTGTGGGAAAAATATGCTAAATTTAAAATATAATTTATTGGTTGTAACTGGAAAGGGGTTCATATCACTCCAGTAACTTACATTGGTTTTACATTGCTTAGGTTATGATGGCATATAGTATTCACTTAGAGCACTCTCCTGTGAATGAGATTTAGCAGAATTATTAATAATAATTTTCATGAAAGTAAAATGGAAAAATAATTTTCAGATATATTTACCATGTACTGGGGTTAATCTGATTATTTTCCAGGTTCTGGTTTAGCCAATGCTTTAGTTCAGGATGTGGTACTGAAGCACAAAGCCTGCTGTTGTAAACAAGGTTTTACCGAAACACAGCCACACTCATTCAACTACATACTGTGTTTGCCTGCTTTTACACTGCAAGAGCAGAACAGATCAGCTGCAACAGAGATCACACATCCTACAAAACTGAAATTGCTTGTTATTTCACCCTTTACAGAAAAGGCTTACCAATCCATGGTCTACTTTAATGTACATTGAGGTAGTAACTTCATATAATTAAAACTTAGTTTTAAGACACTGGAGCATAAGTGGACTGAGAAGGCAGTTACCATATTTAGACTAAATTTTCTCATGAAAGCTGGCACAGAATGGAGGCAGCTCTACTCTGATTTTCCAAATTTGAACATAGTAATAAGTCAAGAGTTCCTGCTAGATGAGTCCCTGAATTTAATGGCCCTTTGTCCTCATGCTCTCTTGTTTTCTCCTTATACATCATCACCTCAGAGACCACTGTCATCACTGTCCTTTCACACGGGAGGTAAAGCCCTTGTTTTTCCATTGCCATGCTCTTCTTCCTATTATATTTAATAGCAGGATGGATGGATAGATGACACACAAAAGAAAAATGATCAGTAATGGAATCTGAATGATAACTTATGTATTAATAAGCTAGACAGATGATAGAGACACACAGATAAATTATGGAAGATAAAGTGATAGAGGATAGATCTATGGATAGATGACAGATTTATGATAGAGTAAAATGCGGTAGAACTTGAGAATCACTAATAAAAGACATTACAACACTAAAGTGTTTCTCAAAACTGAGCATTTCTGTTTCAAGAGAAATTTATTTATCTTCCATGTCCACGAATATTATTTCTAAATTTCTCATAAGATCAAGGATGGTAGTATGTTTTAAAAACAATGCAAAAACTACAACAGTTTCCTCTCTCCTGTATGATTATCATGGGAGTTGACATGAGACAATTATGTAAAAGTGAAAAAATATGCCATTCAAATCAAACACATATATTTGGAAGGTTAATTTCATATTCCCTAAATTCAGAGGTTGTAAGGTATATTTCCCATTTATCTTCAATTAAGAAATGTTATTTCAAGAGACGAATCAATTCTGTGTTAAGAGAACTCATATCAAATATTTATAACGCAACAAAATTCACGAAATATTCCATACCTCTATGTCTTGACCAGTGGTAATATTATGAATTAATTAAAATATTCCAATCTTTTTACTTCTGCTTTTCTAACAAAGTCATTCATTTACTCTCTAACTTAATTTATTGTAAATATCATGAAAGCAAACTTAGCCATTAAAAATATAGAATAATTATTTTCTGTATGACTTTCTGGGTAAGAAAACAATATAAATAAAACAAACCCCTGTCAAAAGAAGCTCATTTATTCAAAATTGTCAAAGGACACAGAGAAAAACACATAAAACAAACTGTTTAGTTAAGAACTCTTCATAAGCACCCTTTGAAAAGTAACAATCACATCCTGCTTTGCTAGCCTGAACTTTTGCTTCAACTACTTTCTATACTAACTACTCCCAAACGTTTTTTATTTCAATGAAGCCCAGAAAACTATGGAATATATCTTTAACATACTGGGGGGGGGGGAGTAAAATCATAATTCTATATTAAGTAACTATATTCCTCAATAAAAAGGACTAAAAAGGAGACAGTGTCAGATAAAAGAAAACTAAGAAAAATTATCACTAGTACTGGTACTAAATAAAGTTCTTTGGGAAGATAAATAATGATAACTGAAGTAGACATGGATCTTCAGAACAGAATGAAAAGGATTAAAACTGGTTAATATATAGGTAATTATGAAATATTTTCCCTTTTAAATTCTTAAAAATAAATGTATCTATTTAAAACAATTATTCCATTGCCTATATCACTTGTAGTATATATGGCAACCCTAGCATACAAGGGGTAAAGACTAGGTAAATAGATATGTATATTTCCAAGATTCTTCTTTTTATGGGAAATGATTTAATAGTCTTAAAAGGTTAAAACAAATATATATAGTATTCCCTAGAAAACCACTAAAAAAAAAAGTATAGCTAAAAAGGAATTCTGAAAAAAAATTAAAAGGAAGGCAGAGATGAGAAAGAAGAATAGAAAGCAGAAGATAGACACTGACAGGGAGTACACACTTAACAAAGAAACAATAAAAGAGGTGGACTTTTTTCCACTTTTTCAATAAATATATTAAATGAACATTGAATAAACACTCCATCAATGGTTAAAACATACTAAACAACTATACACCATCTAATGACAATATTTTATACATAAAGTTATAGGTTGAAAGATAAAAAGATAACACCATCCTAACAGAAAGCAAAAGAGAGCTATAGCAGTTATATTAATTTTCAATAATGTACCAAAGATAGGGACATTTCAAAATATAAGAGGGTCAATTTATAAAGAAGACATAATCACAGAAGTTTGTATGACTAATAAAGTTATAATTTACCTGAAATGAAACTGACAGAAATAAAGGGGACTAACAGACAAATCTAATCACAATTGATGACTTTAAACTCTACCTTTTCAGTAATTTACAGAATAAAGCACAATATCAATCATAGATATGAACAATACTATCAACCACTTAAACCCAATGGATATTTATAAAACACTACAGTCAACAACTTCAGAATAAATGCACTTTTTAAAAGTGTCTGTGGCATATTCACCAAGATAAACCATGTATCAGGCCAAAGATATTTAAAATAACTCAACTGATATAGAATATATTCATTGATCATAATGAAAATCAGAAATCCATACAATAAAATATCTTTGAAGAATAAAAGGAGTCATCACTGCAGATGGTGATGGCAGCCATGAAATTAAAAGATGCCTGCTCCTTGGAAGAAAAGCTATGACCAACCTAGACAGCATATTAAAAAGCAGAGACGTTACTTTGCCAACAAAGGTCCGTTAGTCAAAGCTATGGTTTTTCCAGTAGTCACGTATACATGTGAGAAGTGGACTATAATGAAAGCGGAGAACCAAAGAACTGATGCTTTTCAACTGCGGTGTTGGAGAAGACTCTTGAGAATCCCTTGGACTGCAAGGAGATCAAACCAGTCCATCCTAAAGGAAATCAGTCCTGAATGTTCATTGGAAGGACTAATGCCAAAGCTGAAACTCCTATACTTTGGCCACTTGATGCAAAGGACTGATTCATTGGAAAAGAACCTGATGCAGGAAAGATTGAAGGCAGGAGAAGGCAATAACGAGGATGAGATGGTTGGATGACATCACTGATTCAATGGACATGAGTTTGAGCAAGCTCTGGGAATTGGTGATGGACAGGGAAGACTGGTATGCTGCAGTCCACGGGGTTTCAAAGAGTTGAACATGACTGAGTGACTAAACTGCTTATCCAAGGCGAAATTATTAAGATTAAATTATTAAGTACTTCACATTTCAAAAACAATATTAAAGCAAAGGTAAAAATTTTGACTGAAAAGATCCAAAACTTTAGAAATTCAGAAATAACAAGATGGTGACAAAGGAGGTGCCAGAGCTCCCCTCCTCATACAGACACACAAAATGTACAGCTATACACAGAACAATTTATTCTGAAAGAGACTCAAAAACTTTCAGAAAGTAGGACAAATGAGAAAATACATCAAAACAGGTAGGGAAGTCTTTCCTTCCACATTCTTGGCATCAACCCCACCCTCAGCATAGTGCCTTACCATCAGGAAAGACGTCCCAACTTCTAGCTTCTCCCTGAAAACCAAAGGGCTGATCTACCAACAGTGGTGTTGGAGAAGGCTATTTAGAGTCCCTCGGACTGCAAGGAGATCCAACCAGTCCATCCGAAAGGAAATTAGTCTTGTGAGTTAAGACTCACAGGAGGGACGGATTCACAAAATCCCTTGCTCTAAAAACCATTGGAGCTTGTGTAAATGAGACAAAACAGTATAGCAAACAAAGAAACAGTTCTTAACAAGTATGCAAGCACTCACCAAGACTATCATCCCAGCTATCAGCACAGGGGGAACAAACAAAATTGCACATTTCAGTTTTCCCCTCTAAGAGTATCTGCTTGCTTTAAAGAGTGTGCTGCCATTTCCTTCTCCAGGGGATCTTGCCTGGAAAATCCCATGGACAAAAGAGCCTGGTAGGCTGCAGTACATGGGGTCACAAAGAGTCAGGCATGACTGAGTGACTAACACTAACATTTACTTTAAAAGCTGCTGCCTGAAGGTTGGTCTTCTAACTTAGCAGGTACTAGGGGCTGGCTGTGATCCTCTCAGAGAATGTGGAAGTGGACACCACTCCTCCCCACTCCACAGGGCTCTAAGTTCCTAGTATCTCCCTGGAAGGACCTTTTACCTATGTCTATACCCAAGATTTTGTAGGTTCTACTCAAGAAATAGGTCTCAAGACAATCAGTCATATAGCTAAAGGGTGTTCCATTCACAAATTCCACAGACTGTAGAAAACAAAGGGGCAATTCCTAGCTGGCTTTCCCTTAGGCTCAGTGCAAAAGCAGTAAGCAAAGTCACTCATCTCCCAACCTTTCCCTGAAAGGGTTTTATCTGCACACTGTTAAAGATAGAAAGATACACTGCATTCTTGGATTAGAAGAATTAATGTCGTTAAAATGACCACAGTACTCAAGGCAATCTGCAGATATAATGCAATTCCTATCTAAATATCAATGGGATTTTTTTGGTAGAACTACAACAAATAATTTTAAAATTTATATTAAGAAAAAAAACAACAACAAACAAACCCAAATAGTCAACAACATGGTGGTGGTGTAGTTGCTCAGTCGTGTCTGACTCTTTGTGATCCCATGGACTGCAGCCCTTCAGGCTCCTCTGCCCATGAGGTTCTCCAGGCAAGAATATTGGAGTGGGGCACAGAAACAACATAGAGAGCCAAGAAAAATGAGGAGATACAGGAAAACATCTGAAATAAAAGAACAACAGAAACTAGAAAGAGATCTTACTAACAATGAAGGTAAGTGATTTTCCTGAGAGAGAGTTCAAAGTAACGATCATAAAGATGCTTACCAAAAACAAGAGAGAAATGTATGAACAAAATAAGAATTTTAACTAACACACAGGAAAATTTTTACAGGTACTACACAGAAATCACAGAGCCAAAGAATACAACCAAACTAAAAAATGCAATAGGAGAGTTCAACAGCAGACTGGATCAAGTGAAAGGAAGAATCAGGAAAACTTAAAAGACAGTGAAGTGGAATTCATCCACTCAGATAAGTCAAAAGAAAGAATTAAAAAGTGAAAATAGCATTAAGGACTTACGGGATACTAGCAAACTATATGCGTTACAGATGTCTCAGGTGACACTAGTGGTAAAGAACCTGCCCACTGCAGGCTCAATCCTTGGGTCAGGAAGATCCCCTGGAGAAGGAAATGGCAACCTACTCCAGTATTCTTGCCCGGAGAATCCCATGGAAAAAGGAACCTGAGGGTCTATGGTTCACAGGATCACAAAGAGTCAGACATGACTGAAGTGACTTGGCATGCACAGAGGTCCCAGAAGAATATCGAGAGAAAGGAGAACAAGTGCTATTCAAAGAAATAATGGCTGAAAACTTCCCTAATCTAGGGAAAAAAGTCACATCCAGATTCAGGAATCCCAGAAAATAACTTCCACCCCCAAAAAGGAAGAAAAAATGAGAATTCAAAGAGATCACACCAAGACACATAATGAAATTGTCAAATGCTAAAGATTAGGTGAGAATCTCAAAAGCTGCATGAGAAAATAAGTTATGTACAAGAGAAACCCCTTATCACTATCAAGAAACATTTCTGCAAAAAACTTGAAAGGCAGAAGGGTAGGGGGTGATACATTCCAATTGAGCAAAGGAAAAAACCACCAATAATACTCTATTCAGCAAATTACTTCCTCAGAATTAAATGGGAAATAAAGAGTTTTCCAGGCAAACAAAAGCTAAATGAGTTCATCGCTACTAAATCAATCTTATATGAAATGTTAATGGGTGTTCTTCAAGCTGTAATGGAAGAATGTTAATTAGAAGGAAGACATACAAAAGTTTATAAAGCTCACCAGTAAAGATAAACATTCAGTTAAAATCAGATTACTCTTTTGTTGCAATGGTAATGGGTAAATCACTTTTAACTCTAGAATAAAGGTTAAAGAACAGAACTTTAAAGTAACTATAATAAAATAATTTGTTATTGGATTCACAATGTAAAAAGATGCAAACTGTGACATCAAAAACGTAACATGAAGGGGTAGGCATTTGAAGATATTATCAACTTACACTATTGTACATAAAAGATATTTTATATAAACTTCATGGTTACAACAAAAGACTATACTAAATACACAAAAAGATAGAGAGAAAGGAATCAAAGAATACTGTACTACAAAAAATTATCAAATCACAAAGAAACAGACCAAGACAGTGGGAAAGGAACAAAGGAACTACAAAACAGCCAGAAAACAATTAACAAAAATGGCAATAATAAGTCCAAACTTATGAACAATTATTTTCAATGTAAATAGATAAATTTTCCAATCAAAAGCTAGGGGAGGGGACATTCCTGGCAGTCCACGGTTAAGACTCTAAGCTTCCAATGTACGGGACACAGGCTCAATCCCTGGTTGGGGAACTAAGATCCCACATGCCTCGAGACGTGGCCAAAAAAAAAAAAAGACCTAGGTGTTATTGGGGTCTGTCCCTCAAGTGTCTGCCATGAAAAACTGGCTAGATGGATTTAAAAAAATACCCAACTACATACTGACTACAGGAGACTCACCTAAGCTTTAAAGAACTTCCATAAAATGAAAACAAAGGGATATAAAAATATATTTTATGCAAAAAAAAAAAAAACTAACAAAGAATAGCTGTACTCATATCATACAGAAGAGACTTTAAGCCAAAAGCTGTAAGAAGAGAAAAATAAGGTCACTACATACAAGGTCAATGCATCAAGAGGATATAACAATTGCAAATATTTCAACCCCAACATAGGAACACCTAAATGTATGAGTACATGCTCAGTCACTCAGTTGTGTCCAACTCTTTGCAAACGCATGAACTATACCCATCAGACTCCTCTGTCCATGGATTTTCCAGGCAAAAATACTGGAGTGGGTTGCCATTTCCTCCTCAAGGGGATCGAGCTTGCATCTCCAGTGTCTCTTGCACTACAGGTGGGTTTTTTTTTTTTTTTTTTTAACCACTAGCACCACCTGGAAAGCATGTAAATACATAAAGCTAATACTAACAAATCTGAAAGGAAAATTACACAGCAATACAATAATAGCAATGAACTTCAATATCCCACTCTCAACAATGGATAGATCATCCAGATGGAAATAATCACTAAAAAAGAACATTAGACTTATACTAGACCTTACATATTAGGCCTTACACAAGATTGGAAAAGCAAGTTTCATTCCAATTTCAAAGAAAGGTAATACCAAAGAATGTTTAAACTACTGCACAATTTTGCTCATTTACATGCTAGCAAGGTCATGCTCAAAAATCCTTCAAGCTAGGTTTCAACAGTATGTGAACCAAGAAACTCCAGGTGTACATGCTGAATGTAGAAAAGGCAGAGGAACCAGAGATCCAATTGCCAACATCCACTGGATAATAGACAAAGCAAGCGGAGTCTAAAAACATATCTATTTATGCTTCATTAACTATGCTGAAACCTTTGACTACCTGGATCACAACAAACAGGAATACCAGATCATCTTACCTATATGCAGGTCAAGAAGCAACACTTAGAATCAAATATGGAACAATGAGACTGGTTCAAAATTGGGAAAGGGGTATGTCAAGGCTGTACACTGTCACCCTGCTTATTTAACTTATATGCAGAGAATTTCGTGCAAAATGCCAGGCTGGATGAACCACAAGCTGGAAATCAAGATGATGGGGAGCAATATCAACAATCTCAGATGGGCAGATGATACCACTCTAATGGTAGAAAGTGAAGAGGAACTAAAGAGCCTCTTGATGAAGGTGAAAGAGGAGAGTGAAAAGTTGGCTTAAAATTCAACATTCAAAATGCTAAGATAATGGCATCTGGTCCCATCACTTCATGCCAAATAGATGGGGGGAAAAGTGGAAACAGTGACAGACTTATTTTCTTGGGCTCCAAAATCACTGCAGATGGTAACTGCAGCCATGCAAGAAAAGATATAACAAACCTAGACAGCATATTAAAAAGCAGAGACATCTCTTTGCTGACAAAGGTTTGCATAGTCAAAGCTATAGTTTTTCCAGAATTCATGTATGGATATGAGAGTTGGACCGTAAGAAGGCTTGAACACTAAGAAATTGATGTTTCTGAATTATGGTGCTGGAGATGACTCTTAAGAGATCCTTGGACTGCAAGGAGATCAAATCAGTCAATTCTAAGGGAAATCAACCCTGAATATTCCTTGGAAGGACTGATGCTGAAGCTCCAATACTTTGGCTACCTGATGTGAAGAGCCAACCATCGGAAAAGACCCTGATGCTGGGAAAGACTGAAAGCAAGAGGAGAAGGGGGTGACAGAGGATGAGGTGGTTGGATGACATCAGTGACTCAATGGACATTAATTTGAGCAAACTCTGGGAGATAGTGAAGGACAGGGAACCCTGGTGTGCTGCAGTTCATTGGGTCGCAAAGAGTCAGACAGGAGTTAAAAACTGAACAACACATTAGATCAGATGAACTTTCGTAGATATTTATAGAACATTAGAACATTCCTTTTAACAGTACTAGAATAAACATCACAATAAACTGTGGAAAATTCTGAAAAAGATGGGAATACCAGACCACCTGATCTGCCTCTTGAGAAATCTGTATGCAGGTCAGGAAGCAACAGTTAGAACTGGACATGGAACAACAGACTGGTTCCAAATAAGAAAAGGAGTACAGCAAGGTTGTACATTGTCACCCTGCTTATTTAACTTCTATGCAGAGTACATCATGAGAAATGCTGGACTGGAAGAAACACAAGCTGGAATCAAGATTGCTGGGAGAAATATCAATAACCTCAGATATGCAGATGACACCACCCTTATGGCAGAAAGTGAAGAGGAACTAAAAAGCCTCTTGATTAAAGTGAAAAGAGGAGAGTGAAAAAGTTGGCTTAAAGCTCAGCATTCAGAAAACGAAGATCATGGCATCAGGTACCATCACTTCATGGGAAATAGATGGGGAAACAGTGGAAACAGTGTCAGACTTTACTTTTGGGGCTCCAAAATCACTGCAGATGGTGACTGCAGCCATGGAATTAAAAGACGCTTACTCCTTGGAAGGAAAGTTATGACCAACGTAGATAGCATATTCAAAAGCAGAGACATTACTTTGCCAACAAAGGTTCATCTAGTCAAGGCTATGGTTTTTCCTGTGGTCATGTATGGATGTGAGAGTTGGACTGTGAAGAAGGCTGAGCGCCGAAGAATTGATGCTTTTGAAGTGTGGTGTTGGAGATGACTCTTGAGAGTCCCTTGGACTGCAAGGAGATCCAACCAGTCTATTCTGAAGGAGATCAGCCCTGGGATTTCTTTGGAGGGAATGATGCTAAAGCTGAAACTCCAGTAGTTTGGCCACCTGAGCTGACTCATTGGAAAAGACTCTGATGCTGGGAGGGATTGGGGGCAGGAGGAGAAGAGGACGACAGAGGATGAGATGGCTGGATGGCATCACTGACTCGATGGACGTGAGTCTGAGTGAACTCCGGGAGTTGGTGATGGACAGGGAGGCCTGGCGTGCTGCGATTCATGGGGTCGCAAAGAGTCGGACACGACTGAGCCACTGAACTGAACTGAACTGAACTGAGAATAAACATTCTTCTCAAGAATCCATAGAAAATTATCTAGGATAAATCATAAGCAAGGTCACAAAATAAGTATTAATAATTAAAAATTGAATCATTTCATGCATCTTTTCTGATCACAATGATATGAAACTACAAAACTGAAATTGAAAAATTCTTAAAATATATATTAAGTCATGTGCTGCTGAACAACTGTGAACAATTCAAAAGAGACATCAAAAAAATCATGACACAAACAAAATGGAAACATAATATACCAAAGCTTATGGAATGTAGCAAAAATAGTTATAAGAAGGACACTTATTGTGATAAACACCTACATCAAGGGAAAAAAAAGATCTCAAACAAACACTACACCTCAAGGTACAAAGGGAATGTACTTCAATATAATAAAGGCCATAAAAGACAAGTCCACAGCAAACATCATTCCTAACAGTGAAATGCTAAAAGCTTTTCTTCTATCAGGAGTAACACATGGATGCCCACTGTTGAATTTTATTCATCGTGAGCCCAGAATACACACCATGTAAAGGACAGTCATGTCAGTAAATTGGGACTACTGGACAGTCACAGGTAATATACAAATATCAACTCTAGATGGATTAAAGACCTGAATATAAGATCTGAAATCATAATTCTCCTAGAAGAAAACATAGAAGGTAGATTCCTTGGCAGTAATATTTATTTGATACCAAAAGCAAATACAACAAAAGCAAAACTAAACAAAACAAGTGAGACTACATCCAACTACAAGTTTCTGCTCAACAACGAAAAAAATCAACAAAGTGAAAGGCAATCTATAAAATAATACAAAATATTTGCAAACCACATATCCAATAAGGGGCTGATATTCCAAATATACATGGAAGTCATAGAACTGAAGAGCAAAAATATAATAACAATTTTAAAATGAAGGATGTAAGTAGATATTTCTTCCAAAGACATAATAAAAATAGCCAATGAGTATATAAAAAGGTGTTCCACATCTTTAATCATGAGGAAAATGCACAATCAAAAGCACAATCATCCCACACCTATTAGGAGTTACGTCTATTATCAAAAAGACAAGAAATAACAAAAAGTGGGCAAGGATACAGAGAAAAGGGAATCCTTATATTGATACTACTTACTGGTAGGCATGTAAACTGGTATAACCAGCATGAAAAATAATATGGAGGTTCCTCAAGAAATTAAAAATGTAACTGTCATATCACCTAATAATGCCACTTTTGGGTATATAGCCAAAGGAAAAAAAATTCACATAAAATTTCACAAAATATAATCTCAAAGAGTTATCTATACTATGTTTATAGCATCATTATTCACAATAGCCAAGGTATGCAAACAACCTAAGTTGTTCAATGACTTGAACGGATAAAGAAAATACAGGTATGTATGTATATATATGTGTGTATATATACACACATATTTGATGCAATATTACTGACCCTTAAGAAAGAAGAAATTCTTGTCATATGTTACAATGTGTATGAATCTGGAGGACTAAGTGATATAAGTGATATAAGCCAGACAGAAAGCCAAATCACTCATGGTTTCATTTATATATGAAATCTGAAAAAGAATAAAGTCAAACTCATAGAAACAGAATACAGTGGTTGTTGGGGACTTAGGGGTGGGAGAAATAGTGAACATTGGTAAAATGTACAAACTTCCAATTGGAACAATAAAGTCTGAGAAGTTAATGTATAACATGGTGATTATAGCAGGCAATGCCCTATTCATTGTACAATTAAAATTCATGAAGACAGTAAAATTTAAATGCTCTCTCACACACAAATATAAAAAAAAGTATGTTAGGTAATGGTGTTCTGATTAACTCAATGGGGGAATACTTTTATGTTGTATACATATATCAAATCATATTAAATATCACTTACCATTTCAATTGTCAATTACAACTCCATAAAGTTGGGAAAAACTTCAGGAATATAGATTTCTTAAACAATATCAAACAAAAGTAGTAGCAACTAGCACAACTAAGCCCTTATGATTCTACAGGCAACAGAGAGCATTTCCTGGTCCACTGACATCATTTCCCTAAATATCAATAAACCTGAAGACAGACTTATACTCCTATCAGTCCTAGTGCTGCTCCTCTGTCCTTTCTTGCTGCTGCTGCTAAGTCACTTCAGTCGTGTCTGACTCTGTGCGACCCCAGAGACAGCAGCCCATCAGGCTCCCCCGTCCCTGGGATTCTCCAGGCAAGAACACTGGAGTGGGTTGCCATTTCCTTCTCCAATGCATGAAAGTGAAAAGTCAAAGTGAAATCACTTAGTCATGTCAGACCCTCAGCGACCCCATGGACTGCAGCCCACCAGGCTCCTCCGTCCATGGGAGTTTCCAGGCAAGAGTACTGGAGTTGGTTGCCACTGCCTTCTCCCTGTCCTTTCCTATTCAAATTCAAAAGGGTTAACAAAGTGGAAGTCACGGTTAACTGAAATTTATGGAACATTCACATGGAACCAACATAAGAGGGAGGATCCAGAGAGTGATCCTTTTCTAATTTCCCCAATTTGGCTATTTTTAGGGGTTTTGCTATTACTTATTTTAAAATAGACTGAAAGAGTTACTATCTGTATGCCTACATCTCAAAAAAAATCATTAAATTCTATGTTCTTTCAACACTGTCAAACACAAGAGACTGCCAAATAACTCAAATAGCATCACGTCTATCTAAAATAACACTATCACTTCTTTACTGTTATAGTCTCTCATTTTTGTGACCCCCTTCACTCATTCCTTCATAAATGTGTTTATGTCACAAACCAATTAAACTCTTATTTTCCAACATTACAGGAGAAGACAAAGTGATAGAAAAAAATCCCTGTCAAGTAGGAGCTCATTGTATACATTTCAGGAAAAAGAGACAGCATAAGACATAAAATAAATCTGAATTGGTATGTGTATTCATAAGGATACAATTACAAATTTAAGAGTAAATTGGCAAGCTAAAGCAAATAGGACTCAATACATGCAGCTATTTACATTAAGGCACACTGAACAATCCTGAGATACTTCAGATCTGAGTGCCATTCAACAGCATTCTCATGCCCAACTTACCATTTTATCATGATCCATTCTGATACTCTCTCCAAACAGCACTTTATCCACTAAGAGAAGGGGATATGGGTAGGAATTATGAATTCACATTATAAATGTCAGTAACTATGCATCAACTAGACAATTTAATTACTATTGCTATTCCAAAGTAAATCAACAGCAATACTTTTTCTGAAGGTAATAAGGTCAGAAGAATTCTTAAACCTACTCAGAACAGCTGATTAAGTCAAAAGGAAAGTAAGAGGAGGAGGGAAATCTCCTGTTTTGGTGTCCTTTTAGAGACCAACAGTCTCTGACAACTTGGTCAGATCGCTGCTGACAGGGCATTTTCCCCATCTTCACAATCACCATAAAGGTGAATTTTCTTATTCTTTTGGACTCTGTGAACCTAACAGCAATGTGGCAAAAAGCTCACATACAATTCCCATTTTCTTTTCTTTATTATCTTTCTCAGTCTCTTATTGAAGACAAAGATTTTTCTTCCCTGCCCATCAATAGTCTGTATACATTTGTTCAGCACTCCTCAAATTTCAACACTAAACAAATGAACTGGGTCACAGAGATGAATATAACTATCATACTTGGAGAAAACACCCATAACACTTCAGGCATACAGATACAAAAGGGAAGGACTTTTTAAAGTTAGGAAGTTCAAAGACATAAATATAAAAAAAGTTCTCACTGAAATCAGCCACATAGACCGTACTGTGTTGTTCCTTCTCATGACTGAAAACCATCAATAACAGACTACATGCCACAATTTAATGTCTTAGTATTGATCTGTTCACAGTCCCTTTTCAAGATCAGCTTCTCACTTTCAAGGAAACTTTAAAACTAGAAAAGTTTATGTTACAGAGAAAATGAATACTTTTAGGGATATCATATACTGCTTAAAAGAAGCAATATTACAACATATGTTGATCCTATCCAGAGGAAAAAGTCTACTATCTATACAGCTTCTTATTTGTAAGATTTGGATTGTTTTTGTTTGAGAGAACATGGTAGGAAAAAAACAGGATACCTCTTGCTACATGCTACAGAAGCAGAAAGGAAAAAAACAAAAGGCTGCATCATACTACTCCATAACAATGAATGGAGATTTATAACTCAACCTGCAATTTTCAACATAAAGTCTAATTCAGCAAATCCTTGATTCCCTAATATTAAATCTGTACTTGTGCATTCCAACTCAGCATAAGATACAATATCTATGATTTCTCATCCATCACTACCAAACTCCCAAAAACATTCTCAAAGAGCTGCCTCATGTGGGGGTCTCTATAAACTCTTACTTTCCTTGCCCTTTAAGTGACTGGCTAAATCATCAAACTTTCATTCATCCAAGCACTAAAGTATTTTAAATACCACAGTTACAATTATACACCTGTTATATGGTAGACTCTATGAGATAATAAATGGAAAGCAAAATATTAATAGGAAAACATCCCTGTCAAAAGGAGCTCATTATTTCTAGTCTATTTAAGCAGACACAACAATAAAACAAAATCTAGTAACTGAAATGTTAAGAGACCTAATAAAGCATGCTTTATATTAAATGGTAGCAATTTAGATAGTTTGGGCCAAAAAATTTCAGACTCATTTCCAAACCACTAGTTAGTAATACAATAAATTTCTGGAAATATTCCAGATTCAATTGGGAAAGATCATCATCCATAGTCCTGTCTGCTCCTCGACATTAATGACGTTACTAATACTTACTATCCTCTAGAACAGGAGTACCCAACCTCTGGACTAGTACTTCCTGTCAGATTGGAATCAACATTAGATTAGAAATAAAGTGTACAATAAATGTAAAGCACTTGAAATCATCCTGAAACCGTCCCTCCAACCCTGGTCCATGGAAAAACTGTCGGCCATGAATAGGTCCCTGGTGCCAAAAATGGCTGGGGACTGCTGCTCTAGAACTATCATCTAAAATGTGGATTCAGGACACCTTAACCTTGGCCTTGTAGCCTTTCCCTTCAAAATTTTACCTTCTCTACATCCCATCTGACTTTGCTTCCTTGATTCCTAGCACCATCTTTTATTCACTTGGCCCCTCACCCATTATTCCTTTTTCCAACAGTCTTTTCTCAGTATCTCACAAAAGTCAAAATCTCTGAAACTACTGCACAGCCTTGCCTTGATGAGACATTCTTCCATGGCTAAAGGATACAGGAACAGATAGACACAAGCGGAACTGCAAGCATACAGTTGCATGAAGGTTATTACGGTAATACTGATGGCTTGTAATGAAGACAATCAGTTCTACATGTATATAATGTGGAATTCTGAAGGGATCTCAGCCTGTACAACTGACATACATCCTTACTTTATCATGATTCAAGCAACCAATTCACAAGATATCACCATGTGTCTGTACCAGACTGACACTGGAATTACAGGGCAAATTGTTGACTCAGGGGGATCCTTTGAATTGGCCTTGACAATATTAAAAGTACTATTTACCTTTCCCTTTCCATATAGCACTTTTAGTAAAAATCAGTGATCTTCTCATTTCCAAACTTAACTGTGCCTTACAGTGCCATGCAAAGCTAACTGCTATCCCCAGTATTCCTTTTACAAATTCAATCTTTGTTTCTCTTCATGGACAATACAATCTTTTGGTCTTCAATGACCCTAGCCACTGCTGACAATCTCCTTTATTGGATGGCCCTGATTAACTCAATATCTAAATGCTAGCACATACAAGGCACAGTCTTCAGGTGAATACATTCCTATTCTTACATATACTTCATGCCTAGATCTCCTCCTTCCCTGTGGCCATAAGTAACAATCTTGTATTGATTAATCCAAAGTAACATCTCAATCCCCAATTCCCCCCTAAGCCCCAGAGTACTATTTCTACCATAAAAACCAGTACCTTAATCTGTGGGATTAATAAAAGGCTGGCAAAATATATCTCTTTCTTATCATGCATTCTAAGAAACCCAATATTCTCTAGAATAGTAAATGGTATTCACTCAGGTGCTAAGGCCCTGATCTTATTTCTCCTATTTGAATTCTCTTCTGATCCCACCCAGAATCATTCAATATTTTATCAACACTTTCAAAACACATCCTAAATCTCAGTAATTCTCAACACTTCCATGTCAACAAGCCTAGCACACCACCTTTCACGTGATTATTAAAATAACCATGTAATTTGCTTTCTTATTTCCATTTTTTTCACCACAGTGATCTTCATGCTATCTACCTTGCTTGAATACATAAAAATACAGAAAACTTAAGTACTGTAGAAGTCAGAATTTAAAACGTCTGAAAGACAAAAGCAGTTGGTATTAACTATTAATAAAATACAGCTACTGAACCATGCAATGACTCTTGCCTCAAGGACTATGTGAGAACATTCTATCTTGAAAAATGCTAAATGAGGCATTATGGGAAGAAATTTTTAGAGTCTATAATTCTTGAAAATAAATATTGACTTAATTATGGAAAAATTTTAAATAAAGACAACAGGATTTGTTTTATAATCCTCTATGATGAATTCCCAAGGATATCTTAAATGGCCAAATAAATGTGGAGGCAGTATCTTCAACCAATTATATAGTTTGCCTTGAAATTAACTTAGTGTCCTATGTTTGTTAAACCAAATACCCCAAGAATCACAGTCATGGAATTCTGCATAAATGATTTATCAGAGAGTAGTAAAAGTCAAGAAATATGGAGACTTGAGAGGCTACAATCTTCTTGAACTTTTCCTAGACTAACTCATTCTGCTCCGTATGGGAGGAAGAGGCTCCACTGTGACTGGAGACTCCAAGTAATTACTGGGCCTCTTTTTAATGAGGAGTCCCTGTGTGCTATGGTCACCCATGTGTTTATTCTTCTTTGTATCTTCATTCCATGTTTTCAAGCAGCTACCCTGAAAGGTACCTTTCCTCATGAAAAAGATCCAGCCATGTTGCATCCCTGCCCTCTTCTCCAAGATAAGGACATTACATTTACTTTTAAATCAGAGACTGAATTCTCTTTGGGACTACTCTTCGTGTATTAAAAAGTGTTTGGTATCACAGCTAACATCCCTGAGAATAATTAAATAGTAAAATGCTTTCCTGTTATCATTTCCTATTTAATTTTTTAAAACTTCCTTCATTCTATGAAATTTTAAGGTTTTGCTAGATTGAGACTGAATCTATGAATTTGGTAAAAAAAAAAAAAATGGAAGAGGATGTGTTTTAGTCAGGCAGATTTCAAATTTTCCAAGATATTCTTGTTATAGGTTTGAAAGCCCCATATTTATATTAAAGTAATAACAAAATGTCCTTAGTCCCTGGACTGTCTTCAATTGTTTCTCCTTGTTTAGATGACAATTTTCTTTAATGGTAATTCATTTGCCTGTTTATTTTGCACATTCTTTTAGCTCACACTTCATTTGTTTACAATCAGTAATTTGGCTTCACTTCCATATTCCCCTTAAAACATAAGGACATTTACTGAGCCTCTGCTACAAGACTGTCATCAGAGACTAAGTACAAAGTTAGAAATAGAGAGCAGGGAATACTCATGTGACCATTTTAACCAATGCCTTACGTAATGATACCTCTGTAAATATACTGCATTGGTTTACAATTTATAAATCAGTGTAACATTTCCATTACTGACTTGTGCCTCAGGACCAAGAGTCAGATTTTGAAACTCATCATATTCAGGATGATTAAGAACATTTCATCAAATTCCACCAGGCCATTTTTCAAAACTCAGAATATCTTTATTCTGGCATAAAACTTGGAATTATGACTGGTAGATTGCTTATACTTCCTTGGTTACTTACAGAGAACACAGAATTTAGCAACATACAGATTTTAGCCAACATAATCACTGTAGTCATCTATACACAGTACCACAGAGGACTGGAGTTCACTTGCCATCAGGCTCAGACACCAGATTAGGTTATGGAAGCCTAACAAAGCAAACAAAAGTAGGGAGGAACAATGGGAATGTACCATCTATATGGAATATTGATCTATAGCAAATCTGAACCTGGACTCCTTAGTCAGTTCAAGAAAACAGGTGAACATCTTGAATGTAACAGAGGATCCTTTCCTAGGTCCTCAAAGGTGGAGAAATTACAGAAAGAAACATTTTAGAACTGGTGAAATCTGAATATAGACTGTATCTTAGTGTAATATATTTGTACTACTGATCAATTTCATGATTCTGAGAAACATACCAAGGTTAATTTAAAAGGATGCCCTGGATATTACAAAGTGAATGCTGAAGTATTTGGGGTTATTTAGACATATCTGGAACTTACTCATAAGGGATTCTTAATATAAGAACAATAATTGGGCAGGTAGAAAGTTAAAGAAACAGGGAAGGAGAGATGGGGATGAAGGGAGGAAAAACTAGAAAAAGAACAAAACAATGTAGAAAAAAATCTGGGTGATGTGTATATGGAGGTTCTTTATAGATCTCTGCAATTCTAAATGTAAAATTATTTCAAAAATAAATTCAGAAAAAATAAACACTGGTATAAGATATACTTAGGAAGTTTGTAAACCCCCACAAAGCGCTACATTTAGAAGAGGTCAATGGTTTCTACCTCTGACAACTCTTGTGAATAGAATTGTCACTATTTTTTTTTTATTCATTGCCACTTAGTATTTACATTTAAGTTAAAAATACCATTTTCATCTATTAGACTGGCTAAAATGTTAAAGGACTGATAATATCCACCATGTACAATTTTTATGGAAATTAGCACTACCATTTCTCCATTTATGTTTGCTGTCCTAGAAAACATTTCAGAGCAAATTTACAGTATCTACTAAAACTAAAATATGCAGAATTGATGGTCCAACAATTCCACATCTAAAAATCTATCACAGAATTAGACCAATTTTTATATATAAAATTATATACATGACAGAATTATATGCAACAATAAAAACAAAGTTGACCTGCATTTCCAAATGAAGAAATGGAAAATTAATTATAATATGTACTTATACAGCCAATGGAAACTCTGCAGATAAACTCTATTGGTTTGGAAAATTTCTGCAAAATATTAAAGAAAAAATAAAGTTGTAAAACAACAAATACCGTAATGATGGCATACTTGTAAAATAAACTCAACATAAACTTAAATATAGACAAATTACTGACCTCTATACCACAAACAGTCAACTCTTATCACTCCTACAAAGTAGGAATGTAGGATGAAGGATAAATGACTACAGTCTAAGTTGTTTAATAACCCTTCATTCTTGGATGCCCAGTTTCAACACACTAGGTATTAGGCTTGTACAGTGAGAGAGGTTGGGCAATGCAGTTAGTAGTTCCCTGATAAGACAGTGCATCTGATATTCCAGAAGTAGATAAAACTTTCAGTAAACACAACTATCTATCTATATTAAGCCCACTTAGGTGAACATCAGAGTAACGTGGATTTAAAGGAAAACCTCGCGTGTTTTTTCTAGTCCAGTCGCAAAGAAGAAAATGCCAGTATAGCCAAGAAAATTATAGAACTATTTCTCTACAAGATTGCATTATCATGGCTCAAAATGTCAACACAAGGATCTGGCTCTCCTTATACAACCAGAGTTGTGATGGGATCAAGATCTTAAATTCAGGTATGGGAAAGATGACAACTATAATCAAGAATCAGATCCTGTTCTAGATGAGACCTAGTAGATTCAATAAAGAGGAAAACTGGAGAGGTCTATTGCAGATAATACAAATATTTTAACAAGATCTTGTTTGGGACCCCTCTAAAAACTGTGAGCTTCTGATTCAAATAAGGAACAAAGTATCTTATAAATGATACCAAAACTGGCACAGGGGAGGCACTGTAAAAGCCTGGCTATTACCTGGGACAAGACTACGGTGTCCATAGGGTTGCATTAATTACATTTATCAGACACAAATCTCACACTTGTAAAGTAAAACATGGATAAAAAAATGCAACAATGTAAATACAACAATAAAGAAAAACACAAGATATATTCAGAGCACAGAGAAGTACAAACAACATTTCAGGCAATTAATTCTCAAAAGCATGCCAATTCTATTCCTGAGTATACATATATAAAAGATGTGCCCTTTGGGATATAAAGATGCAATAATGTCCAAAAGGGGGAAATAATGACAACATTTGAGTGCTGTGGATGGAATCACTGCAGAAGATATCTACGATCCTCTTGTCCACATGTTCACCACCTGGGAGAGTACAGAGGAAGAGATGGCAAACGAAAATAAACATCAGGTTATCACGCAGCCAGGCCTCATGACAGATGGGTATCATCTTTATGCCAAGATTTAACTGGTACTCCATGGAAAACAACTTCCATCATCCTAACTACAAAAATCTATCTCCTAACTACAAACACCAGGTGTAAGTACAAAAATGATGAAACTGTAATTTTCTTTCCTCAGCTCATTTACTGAGACCCTGGTACCCATCTTGTATTCAAAATTATTTCCATGCCATTCAACCACACATGCATTCTTTGAAATACCATTTCCAATGTAACTTCTTACTGCTAATTTATAAACAGAGTTAAAAATAAAAAAACAACAGCACAACCAAAAGGTAATAATGTTTTCTATGAATTCCTTTTCATGGAAATCTCTCCAAAATCAAAACCCATTATCACAATATCCACATTCTCCCTGCTGGTGCAACTTCTGATGGTCATAACTGCAAGAAAACTCTTTGTATTTTAACTAGTGACTTCATTAAGTGTTTTTCATTAACAAGAGACAACTCAAAAATCTGAGGTTAAACTCAAATAATCACAAAGCTCACTCACCTAGAGCCAGACATCCTGGAATGTGAAGTCAAGTGGGCCTTAGAAAGCATCACTACTAACAAAGCTAGTGGAGGTGATGGAATACCAGTTGAGCTATTTCAACTCCTGAAAGATGATGCTGTGAAAGTGCTGCACTTAATATGCCAGCCAATTTGGAAAACTCAGCAGTGGCCACAGGACTGGAAAAGGTCAGTTTTCATTCCAATCCCAAAGAAAGGCAATGCCAAAGAATGCTCAAACTACTGCACAATTGCACTCACTTAACATGCTAGTAACGGAGAAGGCAATGGCACCCCACTCCAGTACTCTTGCCTGGAAAATCCCACGGACGGAGGAGCTTGGTAGGCTGCAGTCCATGGGGTCGCTAGGAGTCGGACACGACTGAGCAACTTCTTTCACTTTTCACTTTCATGCATTGGAGAAGGAAATGGCAACCCACTCCAGTGTTCTTGCCTGGAGAATCCCAGGGACAGGGGAGCCTGGTGGGCTGCCATCTATGGGGTTGCACAGAGTCGGACATGACTGAATCGACTTAGCAGCAACATGCTAGTAAAGTAATGCTTAAAGTTCTCCAAGCCAGGCTGCAGCAATACGTGAATCGTGAACTTCCTGATGTTAAGCTGCTTTAACCAGAGATCAAATTGCCAACATTCACTGGATTGTTGAAAAAGCAAGAGAGTTCCAGAAAAACATCTATTTCTGTTTTATTGACTATGCCAAAGCCTTTGACTGTGTGGATCATAATAAACTGTGGGAAATTCTGAAAGAGATGGGAATACCAGACCACCTGACCTGCCTCTTGAGAAATTTGTATGCAGGTCAGGAAGCAACAGTTAGAACTGGACATGGAACAACAGACTGGTTCCAAATAGGAAAAGGAGTATGTCAAGGTTGTATATTGTCACCCTGCTTATTTAACTTATATGCAGAGTACATCATGAGAAACGCTGGGCTGGAAGAAGCACAAGCTGGAATCAAGATTTCTGAGAGAAATATCAGTAACCTCAGATATGCAGATGAGATCACCCTTATGGCAGAAAGTGAAGAGGAACTAAAGAGCCTCTTGATTAAAGTGAAAAGAGGAGAGTGAAAAAGTTGGCTTAAAGCTCAACATTCAGAAAACGAAGATCATGGCATCTGGTCCCATCACTTCATGGGAAATAGATGGGGAAACAGTGGAAACAGTGTCAGACTTTACTTTTTGGGCTCCAAAATCACTGCAGATGGTGATCGCAGCCATGAAATTAAAAGACGCTTACTCCTTGGAAGGAAAGTTATGACCAACCTAGACAGCATATTAAAAAGCAGAGACATTACTTTGCAAACAAAGGTCCGTCTAGTCAAGGCTATGGTGTTTCACGTATCGATGTGAGAGTTGGACTGTGAAGAAAGCTGAGTGCTGAAGAATTGATCCTTTTGAACTGTGGTGTTGGAGAAGACTCTTTAGAGTCCCTTGTACCTCAAGGAGATCCAACCAGTCCATTCTAAAGGAGATCTGTCCTGGGTGTTCACTGGAAGGACTGATGCTAAAGCTTAAACTCCAATACTTTGGCCACCTCATGGGAAGATTTGACTCATTGGAAAAGACTCTGATGGTGGGAGGGTTTGGCAGCAGCAGGAGAAGGGGACGATGGAGGATGAGATGGCTGGATGGCATCACTGACTCAATGGACATGAGTCTGAAATGAACTCCGGGAGTTGGTGATGGACAGGGAGACCTGGCGTGCTGCGATTCCTGGGGTCACAAAGAGTCGGACATGACTGAGCAACTGAACTGAACTGAAATAAATTAATAAATTTGCCAAACTAAGCTAAAAGTAGCCTACATAAAAATGCATTCCCAGTTTGGATTCAGATTTCTTCCAACTATGATAGATATCTTTGGAACAACTAATAAATTTACATGAGGATTTATTTTAAAATATATTAGATTCTAGTTAATACTAGGCATAGGAAATTGTAGTTATGTGTTCTGTACACATACATAGGCCCAAAGTATCGCTGTATTTCTAATTTTCAAAATTTGGCAATGTTCTGATAACTATTAGTTCTAGTTGCTAAATATGTGAAAGTTTATTACACTCTCTTCTGTCTTTGAAACTTTTTATAACAAAAACTGGATAGTTCTCAAAAAGCTACCCAGGAAATTGCCATGACTCCTAGCAATTTTATTTCTAAGTAAAAACCCAAAAGATATGAAAACACAGACTCAGACATTTCTATACCAGTGTTCATAGAATCATTGTTCAATGTGGATAGCTACTAGCCCTATTATTCAAAGTAAAAGAGCGGAAACATCCAAGTTCATCAACAGAAAAAATGTGGTTTATACATAGAAATCCATAAAAAGAAAAATGAAGTTCTGATACTTATCTTGCTCTCAAATTTTATTTCCCTTAAGGAACCAGGGATCCTAGGAGAAATGGTGGGTTTCACACTGGGGTTAAGATAAGAACAAAATGAACCTGGATACTGTTACTAGAGAAAGGATAGGGACATGTTGAAAAGACAGAGGCCAAATGTAGGACAATTCAGGAAAAAAAAAAAAAAAAGTAGTGTAGTGGAGACCCATCTTTATCTATAGTGTAAAGAAAATATCCATGAGTCTACACTGAAATGAGTAACTGAAAAACTGAATGGGGGAGAATGGACAACTCCCAATTGGACAACTTCACATAATAAAATGTAGGCACAGAGGAAACCAGAATTGAAAGACACATGTACCCCAATGTTCATCACAGCACTGTTTACAACATCCAGGACATGGAAGCAACCTAGATGTCTAATAGTAGATGAATGGATAAGACTGTTGTGGTATGTATACACAATGAAATATTACTCAGCTATTAAAAAGAATACATTTGAATCAGTTTTAATGAGGTGGATGAAACTGGAGCCTATTATACAGAGTAAAGTCAGTCAGAAAGAAAAACACCAATACAGTATACTAACACATATATATGGAATTTAGAAAGATAGTAACAATTACCCTATATGCAAGACAGCAAAAGAGACACAGATGTAAAGAACAGTCTTTTGCACTCTGTGGGAGAAGAAGACAGCAAAAGAGACACAGATGTAAAGAACAGTCTTTTGCACTCTGTGGGAGAAGGCGAGGGTGGGATGATTTGAGAGGGTAGTGTTGAAACGTGTATATTATCATATGTGAAGTGGATCGCTGGTCCAGGGTTGATGCATGAGACAGGGTGCTCAGGGCTGTGCACTGGGATGACCCAGCAGGATGGGATGGGGAGAGAGGTGGGAGGGGGTGCTCAGGATGGGGACACATGTACACCCATGACTGATTCATGTCAATGTATGGTAAGAACCACTACAATATTGTAAAGTAGTTAGCCTCCAATTAAAATAAATAAATTAAATAAATAAATAAAAATAAAATGTAGACTTGACAGATTTTCTTAAAATTATGATTTGACAAGAAACTTCAATACACACTAAAATTAGCATATCAAAGTATGATAAAGAGTACTGGCATTATCTTTCACAAAAGATACTTATTAATTACAACACTAAGTAAGTAAAGCTACATCACTAGTCATAAAGCACTGTTAACATTTGTTGTTGGTTAGAACGTCCGACTCTCTTGAGATTCCATGGACTGTAGCCCGCCAGGCTCCTGTCCATTGGATTTCTTCAGCAAGAATACTGGAGTGGGGTATCATGCCCTCCTCCAGGGGGTCTTTCAGACCCAGGAATGCAACCCAAGTCTCCTGCTTGGCAGGTGGATTCTTTACCACTGAGCCACTAGGGAAGCCCACTGTCAACATTATATGATCCCTAGTGATTTCCTTGGAGAAGGAAATCACAACCCACTCCAGTGTTCTTGCCTGGAGAATCCCAGGGACGGGGGAGCCTGGTGGGAGGCCGTCTATGGGGTCGCACAGAGTTGGACACGACTGAAGTGACTTAGCAGCTAGCAGCAGCAGCAGTGATGAACTGAGAACTACATCACTTTCATAGTATTTTTGCCAAAAGTGTATAATTTCAAACTCAAAGGGAAGAAAAAAAAGCACACAAACCCAGATGCGCGTGGTTCACGTATTTTGTAGATTCTCCAAGTGTTAAAAATCAAGAAAATCCAAGCAAACTGAACACCCGTCCCAAATGAGAGATTAAGTAGACTTTGACAACTACATGCAATGTTGGATACCACTTTAGATGTATAAAATTATCAGTTGATAATAACACATCAATAGACATTTACTGTTTTTTATAACTGTATACCGCAGATGAAAGATGTTTACATAAGTAGTTGGAAAATATTAAAAACACAAACGAACAACAAAAGCCTATGTAGTTCCCTGCAATATTCATGGAGGTATAAAGTCATATATCAATATAGAATTAAAAAGTAAATAAGGCTAGTATTTCCTGTTTTCCAGTCTACATGAAAAAACACTCTAAACAGTTTTGACAGAGCTAGTAAAGCAAACACAAAATAAAGTTCTGTGTTTAGGACTATCTTCTCAGAAAGTGCCAATAAAATAATGATGGCTGTAATAGGGGCTATAAATAGGGCTATAAAAGAGATAATATAAAAATAAACAAATTGTAGTTCACCTATTCATTGGATACAAAGATTTTCATTTTTAGAAAAATTCAGTTATGTTATCTTAATCAATAATTAAAATGGCAAATATGATCAACTTGAAAACAAAATATATTTTATTAAACCTGTCACTAAATTTGATGAAAAATTCTTAATTAAAAGGAGAAAAAGTTCCTAAGATGACTCTTAAGTACTTAAAAATTAAAATCATGAGTTTCAATGAAATTGTATTTAAAAAATATTAAAGCTGATTTACATATATTAATATGGAAAAAAACTAGTTTTGCAATCCCTATCACTATATTAACAAAACTATGAAATGCTTGGGAATGAATTTTAAAAAGAAAGCTAAACTAGCAGTATTCCAACATAACAATTTGATTTTAGAAAAATATAAAGACATACCTTGTTGTTTGACAGGAAGACTCAATTTTAAAGAGATCTAGTCTCTCCTAATTAATCTATTAAATTGTTGCAAATGAAATAAAAACTGCATTTTTTTTTTCCAACTTGTAAAGTAATGTTAAGCATCAATTGAGAGAAAAAATGCAAGTGTTGACAGGGAATATTCTGAAAAAGAAGAGAAATGAGACAGAGCTCAATGGAATAGAAGATTCATCAGTAATTTTAAAGTAACAATAGAAAGTAAGGCAGACAAATAAATAGAAATTCAACCAATTATATGTCAGAATTTCTATGATTACGGTAGAAGTGAAGTTGAGTTGTAACTACCTAAGTCAAGGTAAACAATTTGAATATGTAATGCTTTAAAACCACAAGTAAGGATAAATGGAAAGAGAAATAAAATGGCAAAACATCTGATGGAAAAAAACATAGATGAAGAAATGATACTAATACAAACATGCTTTAAAGAAAAACACAAAACTCAAAAGGCATAAAACATAGTATGATTATATTTTAATACACAACCAAAATACAAAACACCACAGTAAATTGACAGCAATAAAATATGGTATTTCATTTGCACTACACTTAGACATTGATATACCAAGGAAAATGAAAGGAAAAAAAAAAAAAAAACAGAGCAAATGAAAGGAAAAAAAAAAAAACAGAGCAAAATGAAATAATGCAAGAGACTGTAAGGATTAAGCATATATGAAGATGACAGACTGAACAGTTACAGAAGAAAGGCAATTTCTTTGTAACATCATATTGCCAAAAAATAAAAATGTAACATTTATACAGTTTTAGGAAATATATCCACATAAACACTTGTAGATAAGATTGATGAAATCCTGTCTATATAATGGGGGAAAATCTATTTTACTTTGGACTCGAAACTATAAATTTTGGGTATCCTTAGTCTTCACAGTTTCATTGGAATTATTTCAACAAATTAGTTGGATAAATTTACAATTTATATATAAACAACGCTTACTGCATAGAAAAATCTGTGGCTAGTATATACAGATCCCCCAAAATGCCATGAGTGTTAACTGATCAATAAACCCACAAGATGTGCACAAAATTTCATCAATAAGTAGATAACACAGAGGTGGGAGAATCAGAGGAGGAAAAACAGCATTTAAGAAGTAAAATGTTACACTTAAAATTTTCCATATCCTTTGAAATCTTGAAAATTGTGTTTTTTATGAATCAATTTTAAATTTCCCTGTGATAAATGAAAATTTTAAATATATGCACTAATACTTCTGGGAGCAATGAAATGAAGCTTTGACATTACAAAGTCCTGAGCGTCTTTGTGTAACAATGTCTCCATCATTCAAGCTCCTGAGATTCAGTCCAATAGCAACAATGAAAACAGTCCACATGCCTGGTTACAATTCTCTCCAATATCACCCTTTAAATTTGAGCCTTCTCAGCCTGTTTTTATGATCTACAGGGAGTGTCTGTTGCAATACAATAATGAGGAATTGCCATACGTTATGAAGACTATTTTCTGGTTTTATGGAAGATGGTGGCAGAATCAACAGTATCAGTTTTCCTACGTAGTCATCACTTGAGAGGACACACTGGGGAAAAAAATGGGTAAAGGTTAGTAGCACACTTCATTTCATTACATAAAATGAAATGCAATAAATAGCTATTCTAATATGAAAAAACAACAAGTCAATCAAAATTTGCTTTGGAATTCTTTTAACAATGAGAAAGCCAGGTATTGGTAGTCTTATATCTTGCTTCTTATGTTGTCTCCTCACATTGTCTATGCTTCCTTTTTATTACTCTTTCATCTACAGATCACTCACTCATGATATCATGCAATCTACATGGCTTTCTGTATAAGAAACATACCAATACCTAAATATTGCAATGAAAATAACCAAGAAACTTAGTCCATTTGATAAGAAAAATAGTAACTATATTAAAGATATAGAGGCTACAATGGAACTTAGGAAACATTTAGTTCCTAATCCATTACTCTGCTGCTGCATCGCTTCAGTCGTGTCCGACTCTGTGCAACCCCATAGATGGCAGCCCACCAGGCTCCCCCGTCCCTGGGATTCTCCAGGCAAGAACACTGGAGTGGGTTGCCATTTCCTTCTCCAATGCATGAAAGTGAAAAGTGAAAGTGAAGTCGCTCAGTCATGTCCAACTCTAGCGACCCCATGGACTGCAGCCTACCAGGCTCCTCCGTCCATGGGATTTTCCAGGCAAGAGTACTGCAGTGGGGTGCCATTGCCTTCTCCGCCCATTACTCTAGTTCCCATTAAAATGGCTGAGCAGGTACCTCTCAAAAAACCATTAATCTTCTCTTTGAAAAAATGAAAGAAAATGGAAGGACAATGGGTCTGTCATGTCCGACTCTTTGTGACCTCATGGACTATACAGTCCATAGAATTCTCCAGGCCAGAATACTGGAGTGGGTAGCCTCTCTCTCTCCAGAGGATCTTCCCAACCCAGATATCGAACCCAGGTCTCCTGCAATGCAGGCGGATTTTTCACCAGCTAAGCCACAAGGGAAGGCCAAGAATACTGGAGGGGGTAACCTATCCCTTCTCCAGTGCATCTTCTTTACCAACTGAGCTATGAGGGAAGCCTGTAATCTTCTCTTTAGTTATGATTTATGCCTGAGGAAAAAGGCAACATTTTCTGATTAAAACCGTTACTTTCAAGGTTATCCCATGGACAGCAGATGGGCAATAAGGCTTTCTGAGAAAGAATGTTTAACAATTTGTCAGTATTCAGTTCTTGCCCGCCCATCCCATGAAGTAATCTTACAGCAAGGTAGAATGGGAAATGAAGGAAAAGCTCCTGGAGTGTCAAGGGCAGGAATTCCGCATCTGTTACAACATTACTGACTTCATCAACAGCTGTCCCCTCTCATTCTTCCCATAGTTCCACAGCTTCAGGAGTTCTAAGATTCTACATTTCAGTATCTACATACTGGACCTCAATCTTTTCTATTTTGCATTTCCCAAGTGACTAAATCCAAAAATCATGTACTTTTTTTTCTAATTTCTTATCTTTTGCCTAATTAATTCCCCAAATCACAAAACAATTCAGTATGACTTTATGTCAGGCAATGAGTAAGATATTTGCCAAAAATTATCTGCAAGAGATTCTGAGTGTGAGAAAAGTGGAATTGTGAAAATCAAGGACCCCTTCAAAAACAAAACAAAAAACTACTGAAGCTCCACATCTGTAGCTCTTAACCTGTTGTACTGTCTTCAATCTGGTCTTACAAGCTACCTGTGCCTACAGTCACCTTGGCAGTATCCCACCATGCTATGAAATTCTGGTTGGCCATATGATAAGGTTAGCCAACAGAATATGGCAGAAATGATGTTACATGACCTCTGAAACCAGATCAAAAAAGGCCATGCCACTTCAAACACTTATTTTTATGATTGAAGTGAGAACCTGTGTGATGGTTAAAAGCCTTTTAGCTAAGCCCAACCTTCCAAGTCATCTAAAACCAGTGCCAGATTTGAGTGAAGAAGTATCCAGAAGACTCTAGTGGTTTGAATCACTCTCAAGCATTGAACTGGGTCTTCCCAGTTGATTCTAAATACATTCTGGCACTCTCAGAAATCTTCACCCACAGAATCTGTAGAAATAGCACAAGAATGTATTATATATCACCAAATTTAGGATAATTTGTTACCTATATGTTATCTGAACAATGAACACTAGCTGCCACCAAAATTCTATCAAATTTAAGAAAAGCAGAATATCAGTTCCTGTCTAACCAAAGTGCCCTGCCCTGAATCAAATGAGCACTCAGACTGCCCTTACAATCACTATCACCAAGAGGTTTTCCTGAGCCCAGAGATGGGAGTCAAGAAAACCTGGAATGAGCAATAATGCAACTGGTCTGGTGACAACAATTATTGACATTAAAACAAAGATGGCAAAAGTATCTTTTCTTAAACTACTACCTCCCTACAGGGAAAAAGAAGAAACATAGTAAGGTAAAACACACAGCATTCTGACCAAACACTGAAGCAGCAGCTTAAGTGGAGGCTAATGTCGAACTAACACTTAGAAACAGTTCCTCATTAATCAACCCTGTAGCTGATTCAACTCTCCAACTTCAACATGACTTTGCTACTATTATTCTATATTAGCACCTTTTTTAGGCTGCCATCCACCTCTACCATTATACCACCAAACTACACATGCAAAAATAGCTGGTCTATTCCCTAATTTATAATTAGTAAAATATTGATCATCATTTGTTTTGCAATATTAGTTATGTTATTGTATTTGGTGTTGAGTAAATTAATTGAAGGCCGGCCATTGACTACATTATTCATGGACTCCATCTTTAATACAATTATATTTTTAAATAACTGGCTTACTTACTGATTCTCAGGAATATCGGATAATTCCAAGCTGCACAAGAACAAAGTCTGCACCAGTGTTATTTTCCTGAGCCTAGCCAAAATCTTGTCCTAATACAGCATTTCTTGATCCCGAACCTTCTTACTTGTGGTTTACAGTTGAGATTTATAAATTAAGGAACTCCATAGGAAGAATGTTCCTGATGATGTCAGATATCCTCAGATTATCTGCATGTTATGTTTTTCTTTCACCATATTTACCTGAGAAGCAAGAATACAATAAAGCCAAGGTCAGATACAAATAAAACTCCAGGAGACACTAATTATGATAACTTTAGAAGTGACAGGAATAGTGAATGCAAATTGAAAAACTAGCAAATATGACTGGCCCAAACAGAATTTTTTTTTTTTTTTTTACTTACACCTTCTCAGAGTACTTTCAGCATGAATGTTGAGACTACTGAAATTTTTCTTACCAATTCTGAATACTCTAAAAAGCCATAAAAGACCTATGATCAATCCATTTAACAGACTCAAACTACTGTAAAAGACAATAATCCATTCTCCTATTAGGCCCATTAATTAAGAGTAATTCCCAAGCTATTCCAAGAGACTTTCCTTCAACAATTAGCCATAAATATGGCACTGTCTTATAAAATTACCCTTTATAGAAACTTTCAATGACTATTTTTATCATTCATGTGTTTGTCAACCCAAATATAACTGTATAGCACCTACCTCAAATCCCATCTTCTCCCTTCTTTCCGAGGGTAATCAAATTCTCTTTGTTTCACTGTTTAAAACTCTCTGCAGCACTAGTATCTAAGTCACACGTTCTTCATGATCACTCAAAACTATGCGTGACAGTCACTGGGAACATAAAGCTGGATACAACAGCCCAACACTCCCAAAACGTCAACAGGTAACGATGAAGACAAGCACAAACTGGCTGTATCTTTTAAGTTCCTTTGGTTGTTAGATGTTGCTTTTGAAATACATTTAAAAATTTAAAGGCAGTAAATAGCAGCTGTCCCTTTTTTCTGGTATGTTTATATAGTAATGTTAATTTTTTGGTATGATTTCCCAGACAACTTTCTATTCCATAATGCACATTTGCACTTTTACATTGTCATATAGCAACATATGTTTTAGTATTGAACTTACACATGTGCAAAAGTTTCAAAAAGAATGCTAAAATAATCACCATTATAGTTAACACTACTGAGAAAGCATTATTTAACTCTATTATCATGTCAGAATAAACCCATTCCTTAGGAATAGTAACCATTAATATTTCAAATAGAAAAAACAGAGGCATATGGACACATCTCAGCATACACATTTAGTTGTTATCTGTTCAAAAATGACAATTAAAAGAATCAACTTGAAACATTCTTCTATATCAGAATATTTTTTCAGTGTCTGAATGACAGTCAAACAAATAAGCTATCATTACAATTCCTCTTTTAATGATGTATATTTCAGACATTCAAATTATGTTACAATCTGTAACATATTTTCTTCTTTATGAATTTGAGAACAGTAATAGGTAAAATCCCATCAGCAAGTTTTATCATTTCAAAAGTTTTACATATTCAAATTTTGATTGTCACTGCCAAAATTCTACACAAAATAAGATATACTAATGATACCTCTAACAAATTTTCATTATTTACATTATAAGCAACTGAGAATACTCCTGACATTAGTTACTGATTATACTATAAAAATTTAAATACCCACCAGAAAACTTTCAAAAGCTCTCAGAAAAAAACCCTCAAAATCACATAAATTATGTTCTCACAAAAGTATATATGGAAACATTAAAAAAAATACATAGCCACTTAAACATTTTACATAAAAATTAACATTAGTTTAGATATAAATGAAGCAGGTTTCTACACATTTAAGCTTATAACTGAAATTCCATTTTCATTTTTTTCCTAAAAAGAAAAAAAGCAAGGCATGAATAGATGTTTAAAAAGAAATTATCCCTAAAACTAATTTTACATATGTATGTGTATATACATTTACAGTATGTTTGTATATGCATATAAATTCTCAACCAGTATGTGTATATAGTATAGCAAAATAACCATTACTTGATATTAGCTATGAGAATAGCTATGACTTAAATGACAATTCCTTTAATGTCTTCCTTTCTTCCTAAAGATAAAAATAAAATCCTTTGGTCATTTTTCTTTGTTAAAAGTATACAATCTAATCTTTTCCTATGAGAATCTAACAATCTGAAGACATGGAGACAATCTAGGTATCCCTATGCCCAAAAAAATCACTGCATAAACACCAACTGTAATGACAGACCCAAGATGGAAGAGCAGATGGTCAGGTGCTCATCTTCTCAACTCCAAAATTACAACTTGCTGCTGCACAACCACTGATGGGAGAATGAAGGATCCCACCAAAAAAGGAAACTCCACGTCCAAGGGCAAAGGAGAAGCTCCAGCAAGATGGCTGGACTGGCGAAATTGTGTTTAGAATCAAGCCCCATATCCGCCAGAGATGCTCGAAGGTCTCAAACAAAACCTTGGGCTCACCGGGGATGCCAGAGTCTGAGCCAGACCTGCCTTTGCATTTGAGTGTCTCCTGTGGAGGCATGGATCAGCAGGGGCCTACCGCTGGGGCAGGGGCTCTGGATGCAGCAGACCTGGGTATAGCATAAGCACTCCTGGAGAAGGTCACTATTAACCCCACAACAGAGCCGCCAGAACTTACACAGGACTGGGGAAACAGACTCTTGGAGGGCACAAAGAAAACCTTGTGTGCACCGGGACCCAAGAAAAACGACCAGTGGCCCCAAAAGAAACTGACTCAGGCTTGCTGGTGAGTGTCCAGGAGTCTCTGGTGGACGCCTGGGTCAGCAGTGGCCTGCTACAGAGTCGGGGCACTGAGTAAAGCAATGCATACACAGGACCTTTTGAAGGAGGTCGCCATTATCTTCATTACCTCCACCATAGTTTGGCCTCAGATCAAACAACAAAGCGGTAACATAGCCCCACCCATCAACAGAAAATCAGATTAAAGATGTACTGGGTATGGCCCAGCCCATCAGAAGAAGACCCAGTTTCCCCTCAGTCAGTCTCTCGCATCAGGAAGCTTCCATAAGCCTCTTAGCCTTCTCCATAAGAGGGCAAACAGAATGAAAACCACAATCACAGAAAACTAATCACATGGACCACAGCCTTGTCTAACTCAATGAAACCACGAGCCATGCTGTGTAGGGCCACCCAAGATGGACGGGTCATGGTGGAGAGTTATGGAAAAATGTGCTCCACTGGAAAAGTAAAAAGCAACAGTTAGAACTGGACATGGAACAACAGACTGGTTCCAAGTAGGAAAAGGAGTACGTCAAGGCTGTATATTGTCACCCTGCTTATTTAACTTATATGCAGAGTACATCATGAGAAATGCTGGGCTGGAGAAAGCACAAGCTGGAATCAAGATTGCCGGGAGAAATATCAATAACCTCAGATATGCAGATGACACCACCCTTATGACAGAAAGCAAAGAACTAAAGAGCCTCTTGATGAAAGTCAAAGAGGAGAGTCAAAAAGTTGGCTTCAAACTGGACATTCAGAAAATGAAGATCATGGCATCTGGTCCCATCACTTCATGGCAAATATATGGGGAAACAGTGGAAACCAAGCCTGACTTTATTTTTCTGGGCTCCAAATTCACTGCAGATGGTGACTGCAGCCATGAAGTTAAAAGACGCTTGCTCCTTGGAAGAAAAGTTATGACCAACCAAGACAGCATATTGAAAAGCAGAGACACTACTTTGCCAACAAAAGTCCTTTCTAATCAAAGCTATGATTTTTTCCAGTAGTCATGTATGATGTGAGAGTTGGACTATAAAGAAAGCTGAGCGCCAAAGAATTGATGCTTTAGAACTGTGGTGTTCGAGGAGACTCTTAAAGAGTCCCTTGGACTCCAAGGGACCAGTCCATCCTAAAGGAAATCAGTCCTGAACATTCACTGGAAAGACAGATGCTGAAGCTGAAACTCCAATATTTTGGCTACCTGATGCAAAAAACTGACTCATTTAAAAAGACCCTGATGCTGGGAAAGATTGAAGGCAGGAGAAGGGGATTAAAGAGGATGAGATGGTTGGAGGGCCATCACCCACTCAAAGGACATGAGTTTGAGTAAGTTCCAGGAGTTGGTACTTGACAGGGAAGCCTGGCATGCTGCCATGGGGTCGCAAAGAGTCGGACATGACTGAGCAACTGAACACCAAAATATTACACAGTCCTAAAAGCCAATTATGAGTTGTATTCCACTGCTAATACATTCATAGAAGCCACCTCATGATATTGTTATATTTACAAATTTATACTTAGTGAAATCCCATGCACCTAGAAAAACTAGATTTTTTAATGATTCTTTTACTGCTATTTACAATGTTGTCTTGTATGTTGTCATGCATTCCAATTAAATACAACACTGTATAATTCAAAGACAATAAAATCTTATAAGATACAACTTCCTTTGATTAAAATATATAATGCCCTATCAGCAGTACAACTACAAATTATGACTTGACTTTTTTAATGTACAAAAACCTAAGCACTAAACAATGATTAAAATATAAAACTTTCTTTTAGATGAGAATCCAAAAATGAAAAAGTACCATTTTAACTCTTGCTTTTCCATAAATCAGAAAGCAGATCCCTGAACAGGTATATAGCTCAAGAAACCCACAACAGCATCAATTTCACTGCTGAGATTTCTAAAGAAAACAATGGAGCTTTACAATGAATTATTTACAAAATTATACTTTATGAGACTCTATACATCTAGAACGTCTAGATGTTAAAAATTAAAACCTTATATCTGCCTATTTACAAAGCTGTCTTGAATATTGTCATGCAACCAAGGGAACACATACAGAACTGTGTATTGTTCCAAGAGGTAGTATAAAATATCTTTGACAAAGTCATTTTTTAATTTGAATGTTAAGAGGAAAAAAATAAAGATTAAAAAAGATAAGAAGGGTGAGTAGTTAGAGTACAGACGCTTTTTAGGGCCACTACAATATGATGATGATTAATACATGTCATTATACATTTTTCCAAACTCACAGAATGTACAAAAGCAAGAGTTAATCCTAATGTATATAAACTACTGACACTGGGTGATTGTGTCAATGTGGGCTCATCCATTTTAACAAATGTACCACTCTCACAGGGCATTTGATCATGGAGGTGGATTTTCATATGTGTACTAGGTTGATAATGGGGGGAATTATGCAAGTATTCAGGTAGAAGGTACATGGAAAATCTTTTGTGCCTTCCTCTCAAGTTTTCTGTGAACCTGAAACTGCTCTTAATAAAAATAATATAAATGAAATATATCAGGAATCTTGGTTTGAATTAGATATAGCAAAAGAATTTACATGGTGTAAGTTTTAAATATACGTACTTGATACAATGGCCAATTCTTCTACATGAGAACAGGGTAAATGTGTAATCTTGTCAGTGTTTCCACTTAACCACCAATTTGCATAGCTCCAAGGGCCTGTTTGTCAACTTCGTTGCTATGCTGATTTTAAAAGACAACAGTACTAACACATTTACAATGAAATAAAGTTAAACTTTTTAGATTCTCAGTACATTTAGAAATATTACATGTTTAAAACTAAATATTACTTTTGTTCCTTATTTACAAAATTGGTTATTGTCATGTTAGCAAGTGAACACAAACATTTCTATAAAATTTTCTTTAGAAAAATGAATTGCATCAGGAACCTTAGCACATCTGGGAAAATAAGTTACACATACATGTCCCACAATTAGAGGTAAAATTATATAAGAAATGCATGTATCTAGAAAGAACACATGTTTTTAACTGCATATACAGCATTGCTGTATACAGTGACATAAGAGTCACTCAAGAACAGTGAGAGTTAATGTACCATTCCATTTTGACAAGCATAAAGCTTATGTGCTATGAATTTTAGGTAAATATGTATTCAAAATTATGACAGAAATTTGTGAACATCTAGTGATATATGGATAAGAAACAAAAATCTGATCACAGGCACACAACCACCTAATACTGTTCCCCCCATACAGACTAAGTATAAACACATAATGGTCATACAACACTTCTATTCATAATATATATATTTCACCATTAGTTTAACATTAATATATTGATTCCATGTGTGTATGTGCGTGCGTGCGGTTTCAGAACACCTAGGAACTTGTTAAAGAAGAGCTTGCCTGCTAGACAAGTGTGGAATGTGTCCTTACTCTGTTCCAATATTTAAAACTCAAAATTTAGATGGAAATACAAGTCTATGTATTTAAAAATATGAATGATGATTTCTACACTCTAACAAATAATGTCTAATGGAAAAAACCTCAAGAACACAATAAACAGAAAACCATCAAAATTCAAGCCTAATTCATGAAGATGCTCACTCTGCTATATCTAAGATCAAACAATGACTGTAACTTTAAAGTTTCAATGAAAAGGTATTCCAAAATTATTGACAGAAATTAAAAATATTTTATGAAATAGCATGTATCTTCAATATACAAAGCAAAGTAAGAGATCAATCCCTAGCAACCAAAAATATCCCAAATACAAGTAGTTTAGCAATTCGTCAAAACAGTGTTTTAACTTTAGTCTGTCAGTTTGGTACTCACAAAATACATGCCTACCAGGCAAATCCTAAGTAGATGTCATTTTAAAAAACTAACATTTGCTTCCCACATATCTAACAGCCTCACTATATTCTCCAGCAATACATAAAGTTCATAAACTAAAGCCTCCTGTATTATCTGCCCTCAAACAACCCAAAGAACCTAAGACTAAAGCCAAATGATAACTCGCCCCCAAAATATTGCCATTCTATGACTTTTAGTATCACTAGTTTTATACACACATATGTGCATGTATTCATATGTGTTGATATGTATACATGGATATGTATGTAAAAACATCCCTACAAAACATGGACTAAATGTTTAGAGCAAACGACTACATATTCTATTTTATTGACCACCATCTAAAAAAATCCCTTAATTGCCCAATTATTTATTCAGATAGTCTGAAAATAGGCAAAATTTTCACTCTCTGCATAGTTAATATTTTATAAAACCTGCATAAATTATAGCTCATATGCCTAAAAACATATAATAATGCTATTAAATACACATAATATAAAAAAATTCCTTTCATCAGCCCACTATTTAATCAACTTAGGTCTGATATACTATCACTAACATCACCCATAAAAACTTACATATTGTCTATACAACTATAAATAAATACTTTAAAACAATAATTCACTATTTTCATTAAAAGTCAAATGCCACTGGCAAATGAAAACTTTTCTAGCCTATGCTGTTTTATTACCAAATCTGAAGATTTCTCTAAGTTATATAAAGAGTTGTGTTCTTTTTGTATACAAATATATCTGAAAAACATAAAAGCAGTCCAGTGATGTTTCCACCATGATGAATCCTGTCATAAAATGATATATTTACATTAGATACTCCACACTATGTACTCCACACTATGTATTTCTCACAACCTAAAAATTGTGTCTAATGATCCAATGAACATACTGAGAGGGTGGAAGGAACATTTCTTTTGGCAAACAAAAATATTTGTATCCTATTAGGTTGATATGAATTTACAATGATATAGACAATTACAAGTTAAACAAAAAATTTAACATTGCTTGTAACAAACTGTTTAACAACTTTTACCAGAAATGAATTAATATTGGTTGGAAATTAGAATATTGATCAAATATATTTAGATTCCCAACATCTGATCATGGAGCAAAGTCTGGATGCTATTTGAGAACGCTCTTCATGCATATACATATACATACACAATCTTCCAAAAATCCCTATTCTCTGTCTCCTAAATTCAGCTTTTATTTGCCTAAGACAAAGTGGTCTAGAAATACCTCAGTAACCAACATTATATTCTACTAACTGAAATGTCAGCCATCTCTATGCATGACAGGATGGTAAAGAACAGTACTTTTTCTATTATGTACAAAGCAATAAAAAATCCCCACTCAATTCTGATTATGTAAGCATTGAGAAGCTCTTCTCTGGTGCAAAAATTTCATCTTAATAAGGCAATCTCATACCATAAAAAACTGTAACATAAATGTCATTACAGGATAACATCTACATCCAGATAGAGCACCCTTAATAGCATTTCTTAGGTGACAGTTGAATACAAAACAATCTCTCTCATCTCAAAAAGCCATTGCAATAATCCAATCAAATGATTTCAAATGTATACATCATTCAGAGGTATTCTAACAATCCTTATTTCTATAATCATGTATTAAAAATAATTCTTCTATATATATTAACAAACTCTGTTAATATTTGCAACACACTGAGAAATGTCACGAAGCAATTATATTTGGTTATGTCATACATAGTATTTTTAAAATGCATATAAACAATAGCAGTGCCTTCTTTTGCTTTTATGATAGAGTAATATTAGACATTTCCATGTCCTTCTCTTTTTGCCAGCCATAAACAATACAAAATTCTGTACAGCTTACAAAATGTCCTCAGAATCCCTTTCTAAAAGTCTTTTCCAGAAGACACTTTTACCAAATGTATTTTTAGAAACTTTCTTAGGAAACAAGCTGTATTATCTTATATAAAAATAATATATTGATGATTATAAATGTAGACCTATCTACTTCAATATTAGATTCCAAAAGATTAAGCAAAGAAAGAATACAATTAAGCTCTTACATGCTGAATTTCATTCTCTTCACCTCCCAACATTCAATGAACAATTCATCATTCAGAGTATTTTGTATCTCAATACCATTACCCAAACACAATTTTCCTAAGTATTTAAAAACATTCATAAGCTACAAATGTCAAATTAATTAATGGGATTAGATTTAGAGTAAATGCAATTAAGATCTATTTATCATAAATGTACACAAATGCCATATATATAGGGCTTTGACTGGTAACTGTGATAATCCACAGCAAGGCAATTACTATTCCTCACCAATCCAAAGACTGCTAATGAAATATCAATATTTCAGAACCAAGACGAAGTTCAGGCCAGTACTAAACTCTTATTTTGTCTATAATTTGTGTATATGGTAAAGCTTCTAACTGAAATCAAGAAGCACTGTCCTTCCCTTCCTAGCCTCATATTCCTATAGGGTTAGCTTACATGTACTTGATATTGTCCAGACTAGCCAATACTTGGAAGTTTTACCGAGTTGAAATAATTTTCAATTCAGTGGACACCCTTCACATACTTGAATCTTGGAGAGAAATCTGGAATGAGAGTTGCTGTCCTGATGCTGCTGGATCAGGCAAATCAATGCAGAGTTAAAGATCTAGAAAGTATCTATACAGAAGTGCCCCGGCAAAAGACGCTTTAAATTGGCAAGAGGTGTAGAATTCCTTATCAGTCAATAAGTAAAATTGCTCAGAATACTCCAGAAAAATCTGCTCATCTATGTTAATACAAAAAAAAAGTTTCCACAACTACCCTAACACCATCCTGAGTTGCACATTGTATCTTGCTGTGCAAAGTTATCTTGAGACTCTTGTGGACCAAAGGGTAAGAGGAAAGGAGTTTGAAATTTATGAATCCAAATGTTCAGTAACTAGAACTGGAAAATTTCCAATTTTCACAGTGGCAAAAAAATACTCAAAATATTATCAGTTTATATAAACCTTTGTCCTCTTTTCCAATTATTGCTTATTTCTAACACTTCTGAAACATGTCAATTGCAGATTTATGAAGAACACGACGTGGTTTCATCATCTTTCTCAAAGATTGTTCTGGCCAACAGATAAATTACAGAATCTGAAGCTGGAAGTAAGGGGACCAGTTAGAAGTTTCAGTATGAAAAGCAGCTCCAAAACAGCCATCTATGTAACACAGTAGCTACTGTGCAAAAAAGATTCTAAGTTTCTGGATGAAATCCTTGTCCATCTTTCTTAGGCCCCATTCATGTCCATGAATGACAGCCAATCACCTTCAAGTTGACATCATGTTTCAAATCTCTGTAAAATTGATAGTTAAATATATATTACACAATGATTTTAAAAGGATGTTTATGAATTATTTCCTGCTTATTTGCCACTATTTGCTTTGAATTATCTGTACATGTGTTTGCAATTTTAAAAGCAACTATTCAAAGTCTTTTCTTTTACAATGAGTTGTAGAATGATGTTTATGGCACATTATAAAAACCAAGAGAATAATCAATATACTCTGCTAACCTAACAGCCTCCACATGCCTAAAGCCTGAGCTCTGCAACAAGGAAACCACTGCAGTGAGAAGCCCAACCACCACAAGGAGAGCAGCCCCTGCTCGCCACAACTGGAGAAAGCCCACGCACAGCACCAAAAGCCCAGTGCAGCCATAAATAACATCTTTATGTTTTTGTTTTTAGCATTTTTTTAAAAAGCATTTTTTTTTTTAAACACAGAAGTTTTATTCCCCAGTGAGCCAGAATGAAATAGATAAAGGCATTCAGTAAGAGATACACATTTCTCTCTTCACCAAAGCCCCAAATCAAAATTTGGAACTCTCACATAAGTGAGTTTAAGATAGTATAGTATTACCCAGGGAATTCCCTGGCAGTCCAGCGATTGGGAGTCCACACTTTGACTACTGAGGGCCTGGGTTCAATCTCTGGTTTGGGAACTAAGATCCCACAAGCTACAAGGTGCAGAACTGTACTACACAACTCCCTGATCTTAGATTCTGGCTGGCACAATAAATCTTCTTACTTCTTGACTCAATCCTTACAAAAAAACAATCAGAAAATAAACGTTAAACTGAAAGCCAAATTTTGCCTATAAGGCCAACTTTTTGTACTTACCAATAATTAAGACAATAGTGTAACAAAAATTACTATCAAAAACCTATTAGATGCCAATTTTTATTATAGGCTTTGGTGAAAGAAAAGTCATAATGACACCAAGGCCTCCAGTGAACCATTAATGTTTCATTCTAATAAAGGAAGAATATTAGAAAAATCTATCTTTCCAGTATTAGAAATATTTCCAATATTAGAAAAACCATCTTTCCAAAACCTGCCATGTTATAATCTTAGACAACAAAAATATTATTCTGTAACAAGACTTTCATAAGTTTCTTCTTTGTGACTTCAGCAGTTCTGGCGGATGGAATATTTGTATTGTTACTTTGACATCACTTAGGGCCACAATTCACTTAGTCAAAAAAACTGCTCAGTCTATTTAAAATTCAAAGCCAGTGTCCAGCCAAGTTCAACAGACCGGGTAAAGTGAAAGTGAAGTCACTCAGTTGTGTCCCACTCTTTGCGACCCCATGGACTGTAGCCTACCAGGCTCCTCCCTCCATGGGATTCTCCAGGCAAGAGCACTAGAGTGGGTTGCCACTGAAGGTAGAAATTACCATGTCTAAGAAAACATACTACTCACTGAGATTGTTTCTATTCTTAGAAATATTTCTTAAAACACTTACTATTTCTTTGAAATTTTTATTTATTAGTCATTTTTATGACTGAAGGGCAGACGTAACAGAAACAAGACTCTTCATCTACCATTTAAAAAGCTGAATTAAGTATCCTGTAGCAATAAAGGAGCAGCTCCCCTGTACTAACTGCCCCTATGCACTGTTTGCAAAGGTACACTGGCTGTGTGAATATCTGATGCTACTTAACAACATTCAAATCTAGAACAAGCAAAACTAGATTTCAAATACTGCTCTTCTAGTAGAACTTCATCATCTTACTAAGCAACAAAGATATGCTCACTCCTATGAACTCAAATTGCAGGTATTTCCACTTTTGACAAAAAATGACTAAAATGTATCCCTATGAATACCCTGTAAACTTCATGACAAAGTACTTAGGTTCTCTACAATAAATCCTGATATTTACTAAACAGCTATTCCCAGAGAGGAGCCTAACTTAATGACTACTGAGTATTAAGAGTATAACATTAGATATCAGATAGCCCTAGATTCTAATCTGTCACTAATACAAGTTAATATTCACTAATATAAGTATCTAATAACATTTTTAAAAATCAGTAATGGCATCTCTCTTAAACATTTACTGTGATAGGCTCTGATCCCATTGATCAACTGCAGACAACTGAAGAGAAATAAACTGTCCTTAAACACCAACATTCGTGTGACAGCACTTACCACACTCACAGCATTTCATAAAATATATTCCATAAACATTCCTTCTGGACATCACTTAGACACCTAGAACTGGTTTCCAATGTTTGATCCAAGATGTGGTAGTTTCCTTTATTTTGATCTTGTTTCTGTCTTTGTTTCCACCTTGTCACATATGTGCCTTCTGAGATCCAAAGATGAGCTTCCATTTTTGCTTTGAACAGTGTTTGTGGTATACATACATATATATATATATATATGTGTGTGTGCACATATAAAAAAGGAAGAAAAAAAGAAAATAATTACAAAAATCTACAAAAAGAAAACAAGGGATGTCTGAAGAATTGGCACAAAGTGTACTACTACACCTGCCAATTCTAGCTATTCAGCTTTCACATGTCAAGAACAACATTTTTTGCCAAGAATAATGTTGTCTGAAAAGTCTATTGAGGCACATTGACTAGATTTCAGAGTGTCCTTTTAAGCTCAAACTTTGAAATCATCATGTTCAGACAAGGTCCTATGTCATCATAAATCTAGCCAAGGCCTCTGCAATATGATTTTTTTTTAAAAACAAGATTATTTTACCTGGTGTGGTTTGTTCTGTCCTAAAGGTAGTTAAGTAATATTTTTAGCCTGTTGCAACATTACTGGGTAGGATCCACATTGACACATCAGAAAATTCAGTAACCAAATTTTCTCTTCCTTTCAGAGGCATCAATTATGTGGGCAAAAAGGCACTGCATATGACTAAAAAAGTTTCAAGACAAAAAAAAAAAAAAAAGCCATGATGATTTGCTTTATCTAAGAAAATTCAAATTCTGAACATTTTTATATTTATGGCCCATCCCAAAGGAGTTAGAATGTATCTGAACATTTCATAATACAATACAGGTTTGTAACTGACTACTTGCTGAAATGAGTAATAAGTCTTATTTGAAATTAACACAAGCAAGTGTTTTTTTCTGATATTAGCAGGATTTTGAAAATTCTCCCATTTTCACACAATCCCATAAAGTACTCCCATAAGTAAATGAATGAAAAAAATGATTTCATTTACTTATGGGAGTACTTTATGGGATTGTGTGAAAATGGGAGAATTTTCAAAATGCTGCAAATATCAGAAAAAAACGCTTGTGTTAATTTCAAATAAGACTTATTACTCATTTCAGCAAGTAGTCAGTTACAAACCTGTATTGTATTATGAAATGTTCAGATACATGTTGAGTTTTGTTTACAAAAGTTAAAAATTTTTTATCTCACTTAAATGCGGAATCTAAAAAATCTGAAGACTAGAATGGTGATTGTTGCCAGGGGCTTAGGGGGTAGAAGAAATGGGGAGATGCTGATCAAAGATAAAAAACTTTCAATTATATGATGAATAAATTCTAAAGATCTGATGTAGAACATGATGACTACAGTTAATATACGGTACACTTAAAATCTGCTATGACAAATTTTACATATAGATCTTAAATGTTCTTACTACCAAAAAATAACTCCGTAAGGAAATAGATGTGGTAATTCATCTTACTGTGGTAATCTTCTCACAATATATACTTATTACAAGACATCATGCTATGTACTTTAAAATTATACAATGCTATTTATGAATTTAAATTTATGAATTTATTTATTTAAATTTATACAGTGCTATCAATGAAACTGGGAAAAATTACAAGACTTCTAAAATTAGACATGATTACACAAGTGAGTACCAATGAATCTATGGAAGCAGGGAACTATGTCACATCTGACATGCTTCTATACTAAGTCCAGTTTGCCTATTACATAAGCACAGAATACCACAAACAACTCAAAACCAGAAAGGTAGTATAATTATTATATACCAAATTCTTACTTCAATTTTTAAGTCCCAGAATTCTACTGAAAACCACAATAAAAATATACATTGCTATACAATATGTATATCTTTATGGAGCCACAGTGAATGTAATGTGAACATTACAGTAAATTACATTAAATTACAGTAAATGTGAACAGGAAACCAGGAAGTTGTTGTCCCACTACGTTTTAGGTGAAACATGCATTCAAATGCAGGTATGTAGGAGAAACTCTTAGGGACATCAAGTATTTACTTCCATGAGTGTCTAAAAACTGACTATGTTGGTACTAGTATGTGACCGCAAAAGAACCTTGTAGAAGCAGATCTAGCAATCCACAACAAAATACCCATACTTCTCTTACACCTAAGTTTTCTTAGTATGTATTCTACAATGAAGAGTTTCAAAAAAAAAAAAAAAAATTCAAGTTCTAAGCAGAGAAAAATACTATTATCACCAAGTAAAAATAATGGAAGTAAGCTTTTTGCATAATCTAGGGTTCTTGCCATTAACCTCTAACTTGCAAAAGAGGCCATCTTTAATTAGTATTAGAGAACAAGTAGTCTTTAAATATGCATATCTAAAGGCTATGCACACCAGCATATCTATACATGGATGAGTATTTTCTTTCCAAAAACATAAAAAAGTACCACAAATTATTTAAAGCTGATCCAGAGAGCAGCCTTCTTAGAAAATAAAACTCTCTACATACTTTTTCTCTAAAAAATGAGGGTTGTATATCTGTCATATATATCAGGGTCAATTTTCTAAGAGAATGGTTTGCCTGGAGCTCTGTTATCACAAAGATTCTTTGTAACATTCACAAACTCTAAAAAAATGTTATCACATGTATTATAAAATCTCCTAAACCAAGGAAGGCTTTGGCTGCTTTTGTTCCTTACCTGAAAGTAGCCATTAATCTTAAAAATTACTTTGGGATAGACCATATAAAGTTGGGGCCAGCACCTGTAGTCATTTTGAATGCCCCTCTTCTTCCAGAGACTGTAATTTGAAAGGCCATGATTTAAAAGCTGGAAAAGGCGACACAGATACAATCTCTGCTGATAAAATCAAAGCAGAAGACAATTAGTCTACAAGTCTTAAATTACTAAGGAGTTATTACCAGTCTTAAACTGTGGTGTTTTACAAGCTAATTGCTACAATCAATAAGGACTCATTTATTGTCCAGTTGAAACCTTAGCCATAAAACCTAAAACCTCCCACCTCTTCCTTTTAAGAGATTTCACTGTTCCATATCAACTCTAACTAGACCTAGATATTTGGGCATTCATTAATTATTTATTTGGAAGATACTGTCTACTTCTCTGAACTTCCCATACATCACTAAATGATGCAGCTGGATATGACTGTAACTGGTACTTAACAGTCAACTAGGTTCTTCCCCGGTAGTCCAGTGGTTAAGACACCATGCTTCCAACGTAGGGAGTGTGCATCTGATCCTTGGTCAAGGAACTAAGATCCTACATGCTACACAGTGCAGCCTAAAAGTTAAATTTAAAAGAAGTGTCCTGGGACCCATACTCTACCACTCATTTAAAAATTTGTAAATACTTACTCACTGGTAGGAAATGATGATTTACTCCAGGATCATGTCATCTCTCTGACCAGACGGGCACAAGGACACTATGTCCAAAAAGGTCATCAACTGAAGTAAGCTTGCAAGGAAGGAAGAACCTTCCTATTTCAAATACTTTGATTGAAGAAACAAAATCTAATCCAGTATCAGTTTCCTTCTATAAGATGGCCTTACAAGGCATCACATCCCTACTTTCCTTCAAGTATATACGGCATGGTAAAGTAGAGGGGTCAGTATAAAGTTTATTATGTGATACCAGCCAGTGCACAAAGTCAAAGTTGTTAAGCTAAAACAACTATCATAACCGTTTCACCATAAGACATACAAAGACAAAATTATTTAAATGAGTTGGTTAACAGGATTTACCTCATCCATAATAACTTCAAGACCAGAAAAATCCCAATCTTAACTCTGACCTCTAAAAAACATCAAAAGGCAAAAAATGTACAACAGTACCTCACAGTTTAATTGCTCTATGCATTTATTAGCTAATATTAATGGAGCAGAGGGGACAAAAGCTCACAAACATTTCACACATTTCACAAGCTGCATTGCAGGACAAAAAGTGACTAAGAAGGATCAACAGTATCCTAGGGTCTTGGTGGACGCATTCCTGGGGGAGGTGGACCTTGAAAAGAAAAAGCAAAATTCCATGAGATCATAAAAAAATAGACAAACATAAATATTCAGGGGCCTGGCTAGTACCACTGAGAAAATTATTAATACTCACTCACCTCTTATCCCTGGTGGAGGGGGTCTCATTCCTGGAGGGGGCATGCCTATTGGTGTCCCACGAGTAGGAGGAAGCCCAATTGGTGGGCCCATGGGTGGTCTCATACCAGGTGGAGGAGCCATAATTCCTAGAAAGAAAAATGGCAGGAAAAAAAAAAAGCACATAAATCAGCTAAGATGGTAGCATAAAGCACAAGATAATAGTTAAAGAAATAAGCCAGGTACTAAGTAAAGAGTTGAACACATTTCTCCTTGACCATTGCTACGGCAGATCATCCCAATTCAAGAGTCCATAGTTTTCATTAAAAATCAATGGCCAAAAGTGAAAACATATTCCAAGCTCCTAGTTAGGGAGTTAGGCTGGGCCTTAATTTAGTATCTTCTTAAAGAGTGCTTTTGGTCATCATAATTTTATTTCCCAGATCCACATCTGTATCTAAGAACCACATTCTTTTAGAATTCTTTTTAGAACCAAATTCTCCATTGATTCCTTACCTGGAGGTGGGGTTGCTCGACCAACAGGTGTAGGTGCAGTCCCCCGTCCTGGTGGATACTGAGTTGGAGCTCCAGCAATGCTGGCAGTAGCCGCAACTGCAGCAGCTGCTACAGTGCCTCTTCCCTGTGGGGTCATTACCTGAGAAAGAACGCACAGACAGGCTGTAAATATAAACACTTCCTCACATCATTCAAATACAGAAAAGAAAAGGCTGATCATACACTATTTATTAAACACAAAGTAATTATAGCAATTACGCACTTCTCCCATTTTTCTCATTTAAGGCGCACTATCACCACTATCACACTCTCCTTTAAAATGAACATGTCCGCTTTTAACTTCATCAGCCCTTTGCATTCTCAACTCTGGTTTATCCATCCATATTCCTCTTCGCTCATCAGTGCTGAGTTACTGCTATCATGGTGGCTTCATAATGTATATTTGTACCCCTCTTCCCTCTACAGCATATACTGCTTTACACAGTACAGGATGTTCACTCAGTTTTTTCAGTCTCCTCAGTATCAGATTCCAGGTACTTTCTCTCAATAACACTCCTGGTGCCTCACCTGTTGAGATGGCCCCCCAACCCCTCGGACAGGGCCTGCTAATCCAGCAGGAGCCTGGGGAATTGGAACACCAGCTGGAACGCCTCTGCCAGCTGCCCTGCCAACCCCAGGGCCCCCTGCAGCTCCAGCAAGTGGTACCCGAGCAATGCCAGTCTGAAACAAAAAAATACATATATAGCTTGAAATCAAATTTATGAAAGCTATCTATCAATAATCATTCCTAAATAATTACCTCTTTTCAACATTTTACCATATAACCTATCTCATATGAGGTTCTATATTGAAAATAGCATCAAGAGAAGCATCCTACAGACTAGATGTATACTAGTCAAATTGGGAGCCCATATATTTTTCACTTTTTCACGATCCTATCAAGAGAAAATAAATCAGCACTCCTACCCATAACTAGATTGTAGTCAGCACATAGAATAACTCATTAGAATACGCTTAATCTCCCATTATAGACAAACAAGAACTTATATCAAGTGCCAGGCACATTTTGACAAAGGTATAGTGTACTTTGTCTCTGTTGTACACTCATTTAGCAAATAATTCAAATACTATGATTCCCTCCCACATTAATGTTCTGTCCTGTCCTACATCTTTCTTACATCTTTGGGGGGTGGTCCCTCCACAGTCATGGAAACCAAGTTCTCCCCACGCAACAACACCAGACCCAAAACTCGCTTTTCTTCACGCTCTGGCTGCTTAGCATTCTTTGGCCTATAAATGGGAAGAAAATTTTAGTATGGTAAGTTATGGATCGACTCACTAACATTTTTATAGATAATTACATATCAAGACAGTAATCCATGCCCAGATAGTCATGCTCAGTTACTGAGTTGTGACAAAAACAAAGAAAACTAGACTCGATATATAAAGCTGAGCTCTTTTCCTACTATACACCAAACTTCCAGAATATTCCCTCAATGTTGTACTATAGCAAAACTAATTTCTTCTTTGTGAAACACAGATGCAAATAACATTGCTAGGATTCTTTTAATGGTTGTTGCTATTGTTCAACTGCTAAGTCATGCAGACTCTGTGGCCCCAGGAACTGCAGCACAATACTTTGCTATCTTTCAATGTCTCCTAGAGTTTGTTCAAACTCATGCCCATTGAGTCAGTGATACCATCCAATCATCTCATCCTGTCACACTCTTCTCCTGCCCTCAATCTTTTCCAGCATATGGGTCTTTATTGACAGCAAAACTTGGAATTTTATCTTTTTCCTTCCAGTTTTACTGACATATAACTGACAAACCATACTGTGTTAACTTTAAGGTGTATAGCATAATGACTTATTTCATGAAATAACTACCACAATAATTTTAGTGGACCTCCAACATGTCTTACAGATACCAAAAAAAAAAAAGTTTTTCCTTGAAAACTCTTTTAACAACTTTGATATATAACATACAGCACTGTTAATCTCATTTCTCATGCTGTGCATTACATCCCTTGTACCTAATTACCTTAAAAATGGAAGTTCATAATTTTTAACCACTTTCATCCAATTCACCCCACCATGCCCTGCCTCTGGCAGCCACAAATTTGATCTTGTTTTCTGAGTTTGTTTCTGAAGTATAATTGACCTACAATACTGCATTATTTTCTAATACACTACACAGTAATTCAATTATTTCTATTATAAGGAGATCATTATAAAGTGATCAACACTGGCTAAGACTTTGAAGACAGGCAACATTGAAACTTCAAGTTTTCATGTTAAAATGGGAATTAAATCATTTTTAACTAAATAAATACTAACGACAAGACAACTGAAATAAGAGATGAGAACAGCAACAGGCAATAACAGCCTAATAGCAGACACCTGCTTATTCCTAGACTTACCACATACTATATAACCATGGGAAGCGGCTTCCCAGGTGGTGCTAGTGGTAAAGAACCCATCTGTCAATGCAGGAGACATAAAAGACGTAGGTCTGAGTTCTGGAAGATGGCAACCCACTCCAGTGTTCTTGTCAGGAGAATCTCATGGACAGAGCAGCCTGGCAGGCTACAGTCCATAAGGTGGCAAAGAGTCGGACACAATCAAAGTGACTGAGTATGCATGGATATAATCAGGGGAAATCTTTTTGAAAACTTTTTGAACCTCTGTTAGTCTAATTTCCTCATGTGTCAGCAGCAAAAATCATATATGCATACAGCTTCTACCATATAATATAGATAGTGCCTTATTTAGGTGAAATTATCCCTAAAACTTACTGAAGAATGAGACATAAATTAAGGATACACCTAAAGCACTCTCAATTGTCTTTAGTATTTATCAAAGTTGTAATTTTTAAAAATCGTTTTCAGTAAAAATGTAGATTATTTAAACAAAACCTTAACATTGATCATTAACTTAGCATTCATCATCTAGAATTTCTGAAATGATCCAACTTCATATGCAGGAAGAAAATTAAGAATAAATAAAAACAAAAGGACAAGGAATATGTTATGGATTCTATTAAGATTTGAGAACAGATGTGTATAGCAGGCAGGCAAAGCATCATCACCTTTCTCTTCATACAGAAACTTCTAAGTGAATTGGTCAAATTAAATTTTTGGACAATGTATCATCAACTGTGGGAACAGACGATATCAAGCCAATGGTCAATATAAATTCTACCCCTAGATAAAAGCCTGAAACAAAACCATTTTGAACATCTAGAGATATTACTAGCACTAACCCAAATACTCTGAATGGAAAGTCAATTGAGTATAATGGCTCTGGGATCTCCCAAGTGCCACGCTCTTATTGTTACAGGAAGTTCCTCAAACACAGGTGCAAAGAGGATTGTGTCATAGGTAAGGCACAAGCATATTGAAGTTATTTCTGGAGAAAGAGCATGGATAAACCCCCAAAACAAATAAGCAAGGGAGATTAGAGGCTGATGCCAAATCAACACTGACCACGTGAGTTCAGACAAAACAAGGGGCAGGCAAAGAGGCTGGCTGAACAACTGCTAGACCAGGCCTGAACTATTCTATTCTCATTTCAAGTCCTCAACCATGAAGAGTAATTGTGACTCTTACAATTCCTTCGATCTCAATTTTCTAAATAAATATATATTGTTATTCTGAGAGTAGCATACAGCTTTTTTCCTCAGTTTTAGTTCATAATTGTAGTTTCAAAATTAAAATAAAAAATAAAAATAATGAAACAGTAGTGTGGATACAGTGACTCTAATACTGGGAGATTCATCCAATTCAGAGATGACACCAAGACAGGACTGCCATTTTTCCTGTCTCCTTCAGCAGGTGCCCTAACTACTTACTAACTCCTTCACCCTTAACTGTTCTGCCTCTCCCTCAGGACCCCACTGCCCAAACCCAAAGTGGCCTTACTTGATCTTCCTGAACTCATCACAATCACAGAGGATCAAGTTCATATGCTTGTCAAAAGCCTTAAAGGTGCCAATGAATATACGACCATCTTGCAGGATACATCTCATCCTATAGTCAATGTGCTGCAGCATCTTGCTACTCTTTCCCACAGTCTGGAAGGAGTAAGATATGAGTTAGTCATCACTTTGTCTGCAGCTACTTTCTAACCCTTTCCTGTTTCTTCCCCACTCCTGTACCAATCCAAATTTGGCTGCTTTCTTAACAAAAACATCATGCAGTCAATCTTTTCTTACCTTACCTTTAGGATACTAAGTTTGGACCCAGGACCACTTATACTCCTCTATGGAATGGTCTACTTTTCAGAATCCCTATGCAGTTTTCCACTGCCCTAAATATATGATTTCCCCAATAGATTCCCAAACCCAGTTCTCTCTTTTAGCATACCATCATTCTAATCCCTGTCCTTTCCCAATTCGAATCCCAAACCTCACTCTCCTACAGAGTACGTGATCCTGAGGACTATTTCTTTTCCCACTAGACACCTAGACAATTGGTGGGAAATCTCTATCTCCATCAAAAACTTTTCAGTTTCCGTCAACCCAATGTAAACATAATGTATTATTTTTCAGTTCTCTTTTAAAGGCCTCTATCCTAGTTTACACCTCACCTCTTATATCATTCAGAACTTTCATCAGTGTTTCTCAAACTTTTACTTAATTTTTTGTAAAGGTGCCACTAAGGCCCCTTTTAAAAAGATTTTCATCCCAAGTGACCACTCCACTAAAATTTTAATATGCAGAAATACTATTTCCATACTGTGGCCCTCTGGAAGACCCCAAACCACTGTAAAAATCTAAGATTCTTCTCACTCATCAAAAACTAGTTTTCAGTTCCTTTGGATATCCTTCCCATTAATAATGTATGTTCTTGGTTACCTAAACTTAAACAGAGCCACCAAATGGATTAGGATGCTGTATCTCTCTAGACTGCTTTCCTTTGTACCAATCAAGTCTCAAAGACCTCCATTTTTCTTCTCCACTGATTTCAAGCCTGTTCCTCGGCCGTTGTTTTGCTGGACCATCCATTTTCAAAGTAGACTTTTCAATCTATTGAAATCTGACCTCTTGAGTCCCCCATCTGCAGGTGATCCCTCACCACTGTAAATACGACCAAAAATTCTGTCTTTCTTCACAATGCAAGATCTCTATAACAGGACAACATACAGAGGTTTTCTACAGTTTTTATCTAATGCAATGAGGTATCATCACTATAGATTAATTCCCTATTAAGAACCCTGAAACACCTCACACTCTGGAAATCCAATATATTTAGAGAGTAGCTTTTCTCCCCTCTACCTTAATAAACATCTTACCATGATTGCTGTTCCACCAAATTCAATGTCCACAGGAAAGTTTCAGGATCCTTAAGACCTAAGGGAAGGCTACAGATAAAGGTATGACGCAGGTTCTCTTACAAACAATGCAAGCTGAGGCAGAAGCTTCAAATAGTAGATGGAGCCTGCAGAGGAAAGCATGATCAAGCTGCACCACATCTACCATGGTTTAAAACAGGCAGAAAATCTTGTATGAAAAGTACTATTTGAGATACTCAAAATCACTCTATTTCATTCTTATACCCACCAATTAAACACCATATTTCACTATTTGATGACCTTATCTCCCATTTTTTGCACACCTGTAAGTTACCAATTTGTTGAATGTAATTTTACACAGAAATTCTTAAAAGTTTCAAAAATAAACTTAATTTTCTATTAATATCCCCAAAACATAGTATTCTCTTTTTCCATCCTTATTCTAAGGTGTTTGATTCTCTGGTCACAAATTAATACCAAGTAATCTCAACTTCAACATTTTGGTATTCCTAAGTTTCTCCATTTGAATTCCTCCTGAGTTAGCCCAGATTTTGCTCCTTGGCTAAACCACCTAAATGCTTTAAACCACAATGTTACCTCCCCCCACCCAGCCAAAGTCCCTTCAGAATAATGCTAGGAAATATCTCTTCACTATGAATGTAATATATTATCACGTACCTGCTTAAGATGTCCTTTGTCAAAAGGTCACATACAACTACTGAATGCTTACATGTATGTACAGTCAACTTTCTTAGTAATCAAAGAAACAAACATTAGAATACAATCATTTCCCCCCGATTAACTTAAGAAAATGCTTCTAATAAGTATGAACCAAACCTAGCCAAAACTAGTAAGTGCTCTCAAACTGCTAATTATGTTTAAAAAGCAAACATACACATTATGTTCTTTATGAATGGGAATTTGGTTTTACATAGATGTTCCTGGTGGCTCAGACGGTAAAGTGTCTGCCTGCGATGTGGGAGACCAGGGTTCGATTCCTGGGTCGGGAAGATCCCCTGGAGAAGGAAATGGCAATCCACTACAGCACTCTTGCCTGGAAAATCCCATGACGGAGGAGCCTGATAGGCTACAGTCCATGGGGTCGCAAAGAGTCGGACACGACTGAGCGACTTCACTTTCACTTTGGTTTTACATAAAAGTAACTCAGTATCATAAACAAAATCTAGTTTAATTGTACTTTCAACAATGCAAACATTTCAAGTAAGATTGTTGTCTCCATTGTTTTCAATAGAGAAGATTTACAAACAGTAACCTGGTTAAGTAATTTACAATCATCTATTTTCTTATGTGAAAATAAAATCATTTAAATAGTGGTTAAGATCTATGACATAATAAAAAAAAAGAATGGTGTGTAAAACCATAATAGATTAGAAGAGAGTTTAATGAAGTTATACAAATAGTTCAGTAAGAATGGTAAAATGTAGAGGCAGTATTTCCCTACAATTAGCAAAATTTCATGTCAGTTCATTACATTTTAAAGAGAACTTGGAGGGTATTAGGTTTTCTAAAAAAAAAATAATAAAATGACCATTACTCAGAATCTCTCTCCCAAGCTTTGTTCTCCACATGCAAACTACCATGCATCCTTTGTGCAGCTTTTTCTGTAAGTCAATCCTACCATCAATAAATGTAGTTTTTTCTTTTCCAATCTGGATTCCTTTTATTTCTTTTTCTTCTCAGACTGCTAAGGCTAGGACTTTCAAAACTATGTTGAATGATAATGATAAGAGTGGTAAGAGTGGACTCATCTTATTCCCGACTTTAAAGGAAATGCTTTCAGTTTTTCACCAGTGAGGATAACGTTTGCTCTGAGTTGGTCTTTATTGGCCTTTATTATGTTGAGGTATGTTCCTTCTACGCCTACTCTCTGGTGAGTTTTAATCATAAATGGGTGTTTAATTTCGTAAAAGGCTTTCTCTGCATGTACTGAGATGATCATGTGATTTTTATCTTTCAATTTGTTAATATGGTGAATCATATTGACTAATTTGTGTATACTGAAGAATCCTTGCATCCCTGGATAAAGCCCACTGTTGGATTCAGTTTGCTAGCATTTAGTTGAGGATTTTTTCATCCATGTTCATCATTAATTGGCCTGTAATTTCCTTTTTTATGGCATCTTTGTCTGATTTTGGTAACAGGGTGACATGGTAGGGGACTTAAAATATCCCACTCACACCAATGGACAGATGATCCAGACAGAAAATCAATAAGGAAACACAAGTTTTAACTGATACAATGGATCAGTTAGACCTAATTGAGATCTACAGGGTATTTCCTCCAAAAAAATAGACTTCACTTTTTTCTCAAGTGCACATGGAACATTCTCCAGGATAGATCACATCTGGGCCAGAAATCAAACCCTTGGTAAATTTTTAAAAGTTGAAATCATTTCAAGCATCTTTTCTGATAAGGCTGTAAGATTAGGTATCAACTACATGAAAAGTACTATAAAAAACACAAACCCATGGGGGTTAAACAACAGGCTTCTGAATAACCAACAGATCACTAAAGAAATCAAAAAGGAAATCAAAAAACATCTAGAAACAAATGACAATGAAAGCACAACTCAAAATCTATTGGACGCAATAAAAGCAGTGCTAAGAGGGAAATTTATATACAAGCCTACTTCAAGAAAAAAGAGACATCAAATAAACAACCTAATGTTACACCTAAAGTCAACTAGAAAAAGAATAACAACAACAAAAAAAACTCAAAGCTAGTAGAAGGAAAGAAATCACAAAGATCAGAGAAGAAACAAATGAAAAAGAAATGGAAACTACAGCAAAATTCATTGCAAAGCTGGTTCTGTGAGAAGATAAAACTGATGATCCCATCAAGAACAAAAGGGAGAAGATTCAAGTCAATAAAATGAAAAATGAAAAAGGAGAAGTTACAACAGACAACACAGAAATACAAAGGGTCATAAGAGAATAGTACGAGCAATTACATGCCAATAATATGGACAAGTTGGAAGAAATGGAATCAATTTTTGGAAAAGTATAACCTTCCAAACCCGAACCAAGAAGAAACAGAAAATATGAACAGACCAATCACAAGCATGCAAATTGAAACTGTAATAAAAAATCTTCCAACAAACAAAAGCCCAAGGCCAGATGGCCTCACAGACAAATTCTATCAAAAGTTTAGAGAACACCTATCCTGCTCAAACTCTTCCAGAAAATTGCAGAGGAAGAAAAACTCCCCAAATAAATGTAATTTTAATCCAAATCCACATGAAAGTTTCAGGCCTATAATTTAAATGTTCTGAATTCTGACAGGATTCTCTATAAAAGAGTAGTCTGTAAACTCAGGAAACCTTGGTATATGTTTGAACCACTAGCAATTTCCACTTTTATGATAGTATATCTAAGACGTAAGATCTTCAGCAATCCATGGAGACATTAAGTTAAGTGGTTATCTGAAATAGGGGGTGGAGTTGGGGAATGAATTAAATGGCACAAAGGGATCTTACTCAGGCAACAGAAAACCCTAAAAGGACATGTGGCAATGGCTGTAATGGCAATCAGCTTATAACTGGGCAAATTTTATGATATATAAAACATACACCAATTAAGCTGTTCTTATACAGTAAATTATCTGAACCGTCAAATAATCTTCAAAGTTGCTAAGATTACATTTAATATTGCCACTAGTGCCTCCAAAGAACAAAAGCAGCTGAATGTTCAATAAGACAGTATTCCTGGCCCTTATTCCCAAATGGAGACATGCTACTAGACAATGAGCCACAGACAGTGATTACCAGGGGAAAAAAAGAGGGCTGGATATGGATTTTCAAAATTTCACTTAAAGGAAAGAAATGTAATCACAGAAAGGTTTCTGAAATAAAGATTAACATAATAGGCTTCCCTAGTGGATCAGACAGTAAAGAATCTGCCTGCAATGCAGGAGGCCTGAGTTCGATCCCGGCATCAGGAAGATCCCCTAAGAAGGGAATCGCTACCCATTCCAGTATTCTTGCCTGAAGAATTCCATGGATATAGCAGCCCAGTGGGCAATAGTCCATGAGGTCGCAGAGTCCGACGTGACTGAGTGACTAACACTTTCACTTTTCGGTGGGAATCAGTATCAAATGAGCATTTAAGGTGGAAATTTGTAGTCAGTCACCTCCCCAATGAAATTTTATAATTCAGAGTCAGGGATTTTACCTTCAAGTGCCAAAAGATTTCAGAGTCCAGATTTCCCAATCAAACCCATTTCAAATGTTTTATCCTGCTTGGCATTTCAGTGAACACAGACCAAACCAGGTTCATACAGCTTAGCTATTAAGAGATCAACAAATGCAAACAAAGATTTCCTGGTATAGTAGATCAGAACACAAAAGAAAGCCAGTCAGGCCTATCTATCCATCTAACCTGTTTGAGGTTCCAAACTCCTCCCACAACCACTATGTTATTACCATGTATAGAAATGCATCTGGGGATTTGAGTCATGGACTAAAGCAATGGAGACCTACAGAACTGGGGACATAAATATGTATTATGTATAAAATAATCCATATAAATAGGAGATAACATTTCACTCAGAATAGGGTTTGACTAATTGGAGAGGTTAAGAATGGGCTTCTCTTAAAGAGATGGACTTGAACTTTAGAAAGCTATACCTCATTCTAAATTCAGCATACTCTAATCACGAATCCTTGTGAGAGAAAGGAGATGTATTACTTTGTAGAGTGATCAAATGTTATCTCCACAGCAAAGAAGAACAAAATGCTTTAAGAGGAAAAAAAACAAGAGCAGCAATATTACACTGCACTAAGGAATTAGCAGTTATAATAAATTTCCTGATGAAAGCAGACATAAACAACTAAATGGTCCAGGTGGCCTGACTACATCCTGGGACTCCTCAGAAAGAGGAGTTCTCAAACTTTTGAAAAGGTGGACTTTGAAATGATTAAACTACATAAATATGTAAAGCTTCCTTAAATCAAAAGATCTGATGGTCAGACTTGGCCAATTAACACACAAAAAATGAGAAAGTCACAGAACAATGGTATAGTATTAGTTCCCATTCACCTGATAAAATAGACTCTTCACAGAAAAAAAAAAATGCACAAAATTCTAATGTGAGAAACACAGCTAAGTGGAAACTATTAATCCACAAAGCAATGCCAGTTAAACCAGAGGAAAACAATCTTTCCATTTTGGAAAGTGTTTGTCAAAGGGGAAAAAAGAGACATCAAAGGTGGTACTAAGAAATTATCACTGTAGTAATTATTCTTGAACTTTTGAACTGTGGTGTCGGAGAAGACTCCTGAGAGTTCCCTGGACTGCAAGGAGATCCACCAGTCAATCCTAAAGGAAATCAGTCCTGAATATTCACTGGAAGGACTGACACTGAAGCTGAAACTCCAATACTTTGGCCACCTGATGCGAAGAACTGACTGATTAGAAAAGACCCTCATACTGGGAAAGATTGAAGGCAGAAGGAGAAGGGAAAAACAGAGGATGAGATGGTTGGATGGCATTACTGACTCAATAGTCATGAGTTTGAGTGGACTCCGGAAGTTGGTGATGGACAGGTAAGCCTGGTGTGCTGCAATCCGCGGAGTCGCAAAGAGTCAAAACATGACTGAGTGACTGAACTGACTGAGTTATTCTTGATGGTAAATAATGCTTATGATGTTATTAAAAAGCAACATAACAAAACATTTAAGAACTTACTAATTTTTATACCCTGCATACCCAAACTGAATCCTCATCCTAATAAATTTAAAATACCTAATATACAGTATTTTTAAAATGCAGAATATTCATAATAGCATGGAAAACTAGGGGAAAAAAAAAACACAAGTACAAAGGAAAAGTAAATCATGAAGGGACCATCATTTATTCATTACAAATGATATTGAGGATTATGTAATAAAATGAAGGAACATTAATGATATACATAAGTAGGGTAGTTTAAAAGCATGATTACAACTATGTTTTCAAAAGAAAAGCAAATGGGTAAAATGAAAGAAAAAAAAAAATCCCACTATGGTTGAAACATGGCTATTTAAAATCTGTGGTTTACTTTCCCATTTTTCTTGGCTATCACTCATGCTTTACATTTTTATAATGAAAAAGAAAACATTATCAATTGTTTAAATGTCTTTACCCATTTACATGTATAGCAGACTTTAAGAAGACCCTTATGGCCAAATTCATCTGATTCTCTACTCTGCAATGTTTACTTCATCTACTCTCCTTACAATACCTTTCCCTTTACCACATTCTATAGTACCAACACTCCCCTACTGGCTCCACCTTATGTTTTCATCTTTGAAAGTGGTTCTCTAAGAGACTAGCAGACTTTTTCTTTTAAAGGGAAAGATAATAAATATTGTAGGCCTTGCCTGCCATTCAATCTGTCATGAATACTCCCATCTGCCACTGTACTGTCAATAATATTCACAGGCTGTATGTAAATAAATGGATATGGCTGTGATAACAAAATTTTTATTTATAAAAACAGGCAATAAATGAGTCAGATACTTTACCAACTCTTGCTGTAAAATAATTCTAGTAACTAGTACTATTTAGATGAAACTAGCAATTAAAACTTGGAAAATTACTCTACTTGCAGATCATAATTATGATTTAAATAATACTATACAGGAACTTGCAACAGTATCTAAACTATACTAAAGGGCCAAAGAATTCTTGGTTAAAAAATCAATTATGCACACTTATTCATGTAAAAATGTTCTTATTTTGGGGGACAGCTGAGGACAATTACCAGATTCCACTGTCTGAAATCAATGCTACTGTCTTGCAATCAAGTCCAGGCAATTACTGCAGAATGCTGGGTAAAGAATTTAGTAGGGGAGGATTTTTCCTTTTGAAATGATGGCCATAAACAAGCCTAATTAATTTGAGTTGTGGGGTTATACTCTGAAATAGAAATAAAGAAAATCTAGAAGAAAACTCATCTATAAACTTCTTTCCTCTCTTAGTTTCTGAAAAGCACATATTAAACCCTTTGAATTTAGGTCATTCAAATCTTAAACTTAAGAAAGGAAAAATAATCAAAATTAATTGCAATTTTCTAAAAATCTAAGCAACTAACACAAAAAGACACTGTAAATAAATCTACATAACACTGACAAATCATGGGTTAATAGTTTTCTTACACGTCAGATGATCCAAAAAATGGGTAACAAAATATGAGAAAAGAAAACAAAAAATAACTAGTAAATAAGCCTGGGAAAATATTTAGCTTCTCATCTGCTAATGGATGTGATGTGTATTTCTAATCTAACAGAAATAAATTATATGTAATTGACATAATTAATGCAGATGAAAGTGTACCTGGCACTATACTTTCTCATGGCAATAAAGACTAGTAATTGATAATATAATTTAGAACATGAATCTTCATTTCAAATTCCTTGATTTATTTTTACATCTGCATATCCAAGGAAATGATCCTATCTAATGTTTTCCAAAAAGCAAATTACTGAAGCTTCATTTCAAACTATCAGCAGAAAAAATAAAATTCTCACAGAAAGGAATTATAAAACATATTAGCAGGATATTCAGCAACTATTCATAATGAAATGCTTTTCTTACATTAAGGTGAAAAGCAGTACAAGCTAAATATGAATAAAACTACCTAAAAAGAAAAGACTACATTGTCTAGAAAGTAACTCATGACAAAAGTCTTTCAGGGTGAGAGCATTAAGGTACTGCTTTTACTATTTAAAACTTTCTGCTATGTGTTTATATTTGTATGAAGCCTTTAAAGAAAAGAAATTGAATATATCCCAAATAATTAAATGACCTCCAAACATCCTACCCTTTAATTAGTTGTTTAATCCTGATCATGATTTCATCAGCTATAACCTGTTTTTATTTTTCTCTTGAAATCATCTACCTTGGTGTTCCAATACTGCTTTAACCACCTCTTGGTGTCTCAGCTAAGAATGCCTGTCTCAGTTCTGCCTGGAAATCCACCACAGGTACTTGCTGCTGCTGAGATCGCCTCAGGTACACGTGACACCTAAGACAAGAGCACAAAACACATAAATGAAAAGACATTTGCCTATGTAGTTAACAATGCAAATATGAAAAGACCCTTACATTTAATCCTCAAGGTTCAGAGCATACCATTACATTATGAACAAATTATAAAAGAAGAGACTCTCTGAAAAAACGAAGGTACAAGAACTGATGGATACTTACCCTCTTTGGTGATATTACCAAGGAACTTAAAAAAAGGAAAAAAAGAGCTCTTTTGGTTTAAAATGCCCTATAAAAGAACCAAGAGTATAATAACCATTTCTAATCTGGAAACAACTCTTTAACCCCTAGGGAGGTAGGGTATTGGTTAAGGTATTTCCAATGAGACATTTTAAGATAGTTATTTATGCTGACAAGAAATTACTAACTGAAACAAAGAACTTCCAAGCTACTTAGGCTCTCAGACTATGTAAATCTACCATCCTTTAGTTATCAGGGAATTCTGGAAAAATACTCAACATATTCCTACCTATGAATAGGACTCTATCTGGCTGTGAATCTGATCCTGAGGATAAGAGATACAGGAAATTACACAGGTTGCTGGCTAACAAGACAAGCATAAATAAATCACCAGCCAACAAACTGCCCTCATTGTAAGTATGTGCTTGTATACTAAGTCACTTTAGTTGTGTCTAACTTTTTGTGACCCTGTGGACCTTAGCCCGCCAGGCTCCTCTCTTCATGGGATTCTCCAGGCGAGAATACTGGAGAGGGTTGCCGTGTCCTCCTCCAAGGGATCTTCCCAGGGATGGAACCCATTTCTCTTACTTCCTGCACTAGCAGGCAGTTGATAAGTACATATGTATGAAAATAGTCAGTAACAGCTAGAATTGAAAATGGGACTGTGATAAATGGTTTTCCACTATTTCTATACTTTTAAAATAAGATTTTTAACTGCAGTTCACGGGGTCACAAAGAGTGGGACATGACTAAGCAACTGAACAACAACATAAAGAATTAGCCTGGACTTTGTCCATGGTTCCTAGAAGGTAATCTCTAATCCTTTGAGTTTAACAAGTGATAGGAGTGTCTTTGTTATTCCTGGTGGGCCTCAGGGATCACACCAGAGTTAAAGCTAACTAGATGGCTCAGGTTAAAAGCTGGGCTTAGAGAACAGAATATTTATACTGCTTACCTGTTTCTATAATCCACCTATTATCAAAGTGGACAAAGGTGGTTGGGGAAATTATATTATTTTTCCAATGCAAAATTACCCTCAGATTCTAGTTCAGCACCTCCTAGTATTTATACGTAACATATACAACAGACATCAGGAAAATGAAGTTGTCTCTTCTTCAAAAGCAATGAAGTATTTCCATAGGTATGGACAAATGAGTGAAACCTAAAGCAGGCTTTTAGAAGATTACCATATGACCACCTATTATACTGATGATTCACACTAATGTTACACTGGATAAAGGCTCTAATAAAATATAACAAATGTAACAGAACCTTCACTCACTAACAAAGATCCTCTCCCAAGAAATCTCCTCCACCCATATCTCTGCCGCAATCTCTAATTTACCTCAAGTTATTTCTAGAGATTCTGGAGAGGAAAAAAATGGCATTACCATGTAAAAGAAAACAGGCAAATGCCTATCATAAATTATATAAAATATTCACTCAAAGTATTCCTTTTCAAAGTTTAATAAAGGAAAGAATAACGAAGTCTGAAGAATAAATAAAACACATGGAAAAATGGAGAAATCTTTTTGCCTTGCCAATAATTTTAAATATGCAAAATACTGAAATTTCCCCACATATTAAACGAGCAAATAACAAAAATAAGATACAAAATGCTACCCATGTTGTATAATAATTTCTGTAAAAAACTTCATATTTGAAGAAGTGAAATAAAATACAAATAAATATTAATAACAGTTGACCCTTAAACAAAAGTCTGAATTGTGTGGGTCTACTTATATGTGTTTTTTCCCCCAATAAATATATTGGGGATTTGTTTTTTTTTTTTTGGAAATTTTTGACATTTTGAAAAACTTTACAGACAAACCAGAGCCTAGAAACATCAAAAAAAGAAAGGTATGTCATGAACACGTAAAATGTATATAGACATACATTTAACATAAAAATGTTGTTCAGTCAACTGTCTATATTATCAGTAACGCTTCTAGTCAACAAGAGGCCATTTACAGTTCAATTTGGGGGGACTCAAAAGATATATGGGGATTTTTGCCTATGTGGGGGACTGCAACCCAACTCCCTCATTATTCAAAAGACAACTGTAATATTAATTTTCAGATTGACTGCTCCTTTATTCACTGCAAAAACTAAGAAATGCAAACAACCTAAATATCCATTAGTAAGATAATGATAATGTTATTATAGAACACCTGACATGGAAAGACTCCCAAGGCATATTGTTACAGAATAAATCTTCTGTATATAAACAAACATGCCTAGACACACAAACACACACACACTCCATATGTGTATACATGAATGCATATTAAAAGGTCTGAAATGATAAGAGATCAAACTACGTGAGGATTTATCTCTGGGGAGAATGGACAGGGAGGGGAATGGACTAGTGATATTTGATACTGTGTTATCTCAAAATTACATGTTTTATAAGAAAATTATATTCCTGTATTAGTAACAGCAATACAATTTGAAAAGTAACAGCTTTAGGAAAGAAAAACAATTTTACCACTGATAACTATCAAGATTTGTCGTAATAACAAAGTGCACAAGACCCAATGTAGATTCAGTATGTATCATGTCATTGTTATTGTTTTAGCTGCTAAGTTGTGACTCTTTAGAAATATTAATATAGTTTTAATTGAAATGCTCCTTCTAGAAACACATTCATATCCTAAATTGAGAAAAATGTATACATTTTAAATTCACTAACTAAAAAATTCTAAAGACTGCAGAGCAAACATGAATACATAAATTTACATCTCTTCAAAGCACAGAACATTTGGCAAGCACAACAGAAGTGTAACAAATAATAAAGCAGAAACAACTTTAATATAAGTATGCTGAAGGAGGTAGAACTTTATGAACATACCATGTTACCTACACATTAGCAAAAGTCAAGTTAGGACAACATGGTTATGGATGATTTAATTGTTTTTTTACTGTATCAATATAACATGCACAAGCTTCTTTCATTAATTAAATTCATTTAAATTCCCTGTGGCAGCATACTTTGTTCCACTTTGAAAATGCCCTAAATTGGTTCTCAGGGCCTGACTGTACTCACTCCTGGTTGCTCAGTGAGGCTGTCCTTCTACGTTTGACTTGGACTTCCACCTCTGGTACGTGCTGTTCTGTAGTCCGTCTCAAGTGTAAACGGTCCCTGAGGTAGAAAGGGGATTTGTTTTATAGACCTCATCAATTTCTGAAATAACCACTTACTTAAAGATTATACATGTATCTAGTAAAATGGAATTTTTAAACTCCATCTAATCTAATTAAAGCAAGGTATGGTGATATATACCAATTACAAATCAATACAACTGACAAAGGTAGAATTAAATATTAGAAGATCTTTATCCATCAATGGTCAGAATCTAGCCCAAAACTACTTTATCCCTTTAGATTCCCCTTGACAGCAGAAAACGTCAAAGTAAAAATATCAAAAAATTAAGCAAAACTGTGTATTTCTACATATACTCACATATACAGATATAACACTATATATTTAGATATATTTACACAAAAATAAATGTACATACATCTGAAAAAGTGGCAACATTGATTCCAAAAATGATTTGAAAAATATTTTATTATGATAGATCCTCTGTATAGTGGAATAAAGTATAAAATTTAAATTACGAAATGTCTAAGCAATCTCTTGTGTGAATGCTTCCTTCTTAGAATTTGAGAAACAAGAAATTTTAAAAATGCTTAAAGAAAAAAAAAAACATAGCCACTGACAGTATAATCCGCAGAATAGCTCACAAAATGGCTGCTCAAAGGATCTGAACAGGAAATCTGTTCAGCACTTGGGTCACAGACTACAAACTACAGGAACTGAAATTTTAAAATGTCCAACTCAAAACAGAGATAAGGAAAGGCATTTTACACAAGTCATGCAATGTAGTATTTCACAGGCAGATTTCAAAGGACACATTCCAAAAGACAATTTCCTGAACCCATGCTATTTTAGGTTTCATATTAGATTACGCAAAATAAACAAAAGAGTTTAACAATAACCCCGGATTTGCTTCAAAAACTTTAATGTTCTAATCAAGCAGTAGGAAAGATCATTAAAAAAAAAAAACCTTTGCTAATCTCCTTGATTTTTGGACCTTTGATTAGGTAATGCTTTCTTAGATTATGACACCTAAAGTACCTAACAGAAACAGAAATCCATAGGATTTCACCAAAAGTGAAAAATCTTTGATTCAAAAGACACTTAGAAAAACAATTAGAAGCATGGGAGAAAATATATGCAAATTATACATGGGATTAAAGTCTTTTATCCAGAATATATATAGTATTAATATTAGTCGCTCAGTCGTGTCCAACTTTTTGCGACCCCATGGACTACATGTAGCCCGCCAGGCTCCTCTGTCCATGGGATTCTCTAGGCAAAAATACTGGAGTGGGCTGCCATTTCCTCCTCCAGATATAAAGAACTCTAATTTAGAAAGAGATAAAGATCTCTTACAACTCAATAATATAGTAACAAAACTCAATTTTAAAATGAGTAAAGGGGGCTTCCCTGATGGCTCAGTGGTAAAGAATCCACCTGCCAAAGCAGAAGACACAAGTTCCATACTTGGTATGGGAAGATCCCACATACAGACCATGAAGCTGCTAAATCCCTACACCACAACTTTTGAGCCTGTGCTTTAGAGCTCAGGAACAGAAAAAACTGAAGCCCACATGCCCTAGTGCTGGCCTGCACAAGAGAAGACACAGAAGAGAAGACCTTGCACTCCAACTTAAAGAGAATAGCCCCAGCTCACCACAACTAGAGAAAAGCCTGTGCAACAACGAAGACCCAGCACAGCTATGAAATAAATAAATTACAAAAAATAAAATGAATAAAGGATTCAAACAGATTGCTTTCCAAAAGCATAAAAATTTCCCTTAACAGAAGAAAAGACGCTCAATATGAGGGTCGTTAGGAAAACACAAATCAAAACCACAAACACCACTTTACACCACAGGAGTAGGATGTGGAGAAACTGGAGAAATGAAAAATGACACAACTCTGGCATTTCTTAAAAATGTTGAGCATATTAACATGTGACCCAGTATTTCCACTCCAAGCTTGGAGTGAAACAAAAACTCAAACTTGAACATGAAAGTTCCTAGCAGTGTTAGTTGTAATAGCCAAAAATAGAAATAACCCAAAGTATAAATGATGAATGCATAAACAAAATACGGTGTGGTACGGTATATATCCATACAATGGAATGTCATTCAGTCACAAAAAAGGATGAAATACTGATACATAAGATGGTAGTTTCAAACATATTTACTAATACATTAATACAGTAAAAGGAATTATAAACCTCTGCTTTACTGTAGACTTCTGCTTTGTCATAGACCACCCATTATGATTAATCAAAGCTTAACTGAGAGTACCCCATTATCCATCCCACCCCTCAGAAAAAATCTTCAGTTCCTTTATGTAACCTGAAGGTCTGTGTTCAATTGAGAAAACAATCAGTATATAAAGGTATCTTTTTCATTTTCAAAGATTTTTAAAGCTACTTGCTAAATCAGTGATGAGCAGCTTTATTTTGAACTTTGTTCTAAATACACATATGTACATTTGTAATGTCCCTAACTGCATTTCCAACCCAGAAGCCAACATTTCAGAAAATTCAGCATTTAAGGAGAAAAAAAAATGCTACATGTACACAATGGTAATTTTTCACTCCAAAATCCCTTTCATTAAAAAATTAATACTAATCTGGAAATATGGGCTTCTCAGATGGCTCCACGGTAAAGAAGCCACCTGCCAAACAGGAGACTCCAGTTCAATCCCTGAGAAGATCCCCAGGAGAAGAAAATGGCAACCCACTCCAGTATTCTTGCCTAATAAATCCCATGGACAGAGGAGCCTGGCTATCATCCATGGAGTCCCAAAAAAGTCAAGACACGAGTTAGCAACTAAAACAACAACAAATTTGAAAATATACCGAAAAAGCCAAAGATGATGAGATATGACAGGGTTTTTTCCTAATAGTCTATCAAATATTCAGGATTCCTTACACGCCCCTCCCCCCAAAAGTAATAACTCAATGACTAAAATCTCAAGAATGAGAAATAAAAATTAAAAAACACAAAGATAATGTGAGGTAATCCCAGGGTGTGATCTCCCCACTAATATGTAAATCAGTGTCTCCAAAAACAAAACCTTTAGAATCAAAGAGAATTCTGAGCCAGCCAGCACCCAGGAACCAGAAAATAAAACTTCTTTGCCCACTCGTACTAGCGAAGGATGATGCCTTAACCATCAACAACTCATGTTCAAAGTACCTTGCCTTAGAAAGCAACACACAGTCCTTGCTCTAAACTTCAGACAGGGCTCATATTCCTTTCCCATTCTCAAAAAGCTGTGGTACTATGCCAAATATTCACAAGGCAGGACAGAGACCTTCAAACTTCAGGTCTTTCCACAGGGTCCGCCATATTGAGGTCCTAAGTCAGAGGGCAAGACTACAAAATGGCGGACCAGGATGATGCACTCTCATCTCGCAAAGGGCCAAATGATCAGATGTTCATATTTGAAGCAGTATCTTCCTACAAGCAGAAAAAGAAAATGCAAATCATAAGTATCACAAAATACCAGAGTCCTATTTTTCGAGCTACTAGAAAATAATTCCAGAACAAAGCTTCCAAAGCTTAATTTACATTTCCCTTAATTACATTCTAATGGGGCACACAAGCAGGCGTACTGTTTGTGATAAATGAGTATAAAAGGCAAGCACATCAAAATTCTGCAAGGAAAACCCTTAAAAATGTCCCCCCAAATCAAAGTATGGGAATAGTAATACAATAACCATAGTATTTTCTTAATTACCCCTTCTCAGCGAATATTCATAGCAGCTCCAACTTCAAAAATAATGGAACAAAAATAATAATTAAAAAATCAAGAGGAAGGGGATATGTACACACATAGCTGAACACATTAGCAACTGTGAAGTTGCTGTACAGCAGAAACTAACACAATATCGTAAAGCAAATATATTCCAAATTTTTTAAAAAGTCCAATTAAGGGCAACAATTCACTAATCCCAGATACACCCAGGACTCACATTCTACATTTTTCTCTGCTGTTCTCCTTGAACAAACAATTCATAGACCTCAGTTCCCAAGAGTCCTAGAGAAGTCTTGATCCCCTGATTTAAGGATATTATAAAGGTAACATCACCAATGGATTATCTAGCAATCAAGAAATAGGACAGACAGGTCAGGGAAATGTAGCTATAGAATTATGTAATCTGGGAAACTGAAATCAGAGATTAAAGGGATGAGAGTTGTCTAAAAGGCTAACTTAATCCACTTAATACAGCAAACAATTAAGACTGCTCACAGTACCACCTAAGGCAAATGAACAAAACTGAAAAAGCTCCTGCACCAGTGATGGAGGCTGTCTTTTAAGTAGAGTAGTGAATCCCAGAATGCACTCACCTCTCTTGGCCTCCAAGCCCGCACCTCTCCCTTAAAAAGGTAAGAGAAGGCCAGGGGCACAGTGCAGCTGCCCTGACATTTCAGGCAGGCACAGGATGGAAAAATCGTGCAACTCTCTGGCCTACCTGCTCCATTCTACCATGGCACTGCAGGGAAGAGGTGACTTATAAGGCAGAGGCTGCCCAAACCTGTGCCCTTCCTCCCCTAAGCCCACTCCAGCAGAGCAGGGAAGAGACAGGGACAGGGGACGTAGATGTAGAGGGTAGCGGGCCACCCCACACAGCGGAAGCTGCACAAATCCCCTCCCCCAGTGCACAGCAGAGGTGGTGTCATCACTGACGCGCCTGCGCACCCCGAGCCCACACCTTCCCTACTGCAGCACCAGGGTTTGGCAGCCTCCCCTCCCCCCCCCCCCCCGCCCCCCCCACTCCGCCTCTCCCGCTTTGCGCACGGCTCTCCGGAGGGCGCGGCCGACTCCCCGCCTGCAGGCCGCAGGACCGCCCCTCCCACACTGCGGCACCATGGGGAGGGCCGCGCCCCCACTCCGCGCCTGCGCAGAGCCGCACAGCTGCGGTGGCCGCCATCTTCACAGAGCCGCACAAAGGTTGTGATGCCACACCGACCCCCACACTCCTGAGCTGGCCTTCGAAACTCTCGTTCCAAACGCAGGGAAAATGCATGCGAACAATAAACTCCTCTGGCTGTCACATCCCAGAACCTGGCAGGTCCCATGCATTAGATGGGCTGTGAATACCACATCCCTCCTCTTACACCAAGCTCACAAATGGGAGATATCTAAAGGCATCAAGTATATAATGACCAGACATTTTTGCAGCCACCCCTTCAATTTAGGGACAGAGTAGTTTTGCTGCACTATTCAAACTCTAAGACCACTGCCGGTGACGAGAACACTGAACAGTTCTCTCTTTTCTTCAAACAGATGGCCTCCTCCACCCGCATGCCCCCACCCACTCACCTCTTGCGGCCATGTCGCACGACTTCTTTGTCATGCCCCCACCATTGCCGGCACCCCACCACCCCCACATACCGAGGCCACAGAGGGACCCCACCACGCTCCCTCTGCCCCCTACACCCCCCACGGGCAGCGCGGTCTCTCGGCCGCCCCCTCAATAAGCCGCCACCATGGCCACCGCGACCACTCCGTCGCCCCTTCCTCATCAATGCCGCGGGGACCACCACAACCACTCCCTCCCGCTGCTGCCACACATCAGCACCTCCGTAGACACGGCAGCTGTGGACGCCGCTAACCGCGCCCTCCCCCGACTGTTGCATCGTGGCCAGCCGCGGTCGCGGCCTCAACCACCGGAACAAAGAATCAGAGAATCTTAGGGGGTGCAACATGACGGTGCAGATACCCCCAAGACCTGACAAAACACGGTCGGGAGAGTCAGTCCAACCCCAAGCCTCCAGAAGTTGTTCCGTCCGGCTACCGAACAAAGAACTTGAGAGCCCAGATCCCCAGTAAATACCGAAATACTTCTAGTTCTGGAAGCTCAGGATGATTAAAAAAAAAAAAAATGTTGCCCACCACACGGCTGACCTGGCCCGCTCCATCGCGCCGCTGGCCGCTCCTCAGAACACAACGTCACGCATCTCCGGCTGGCAGACCACGCTGCGCTGCTCCACCGCCACGGCACCACTCCGCAGACTCCGCCTGAGCATGCGCGGCAAGCCGCCCCGCTCCTGGCGACCAGACTCTGCCGCGCCTGCGCAGTCTGTTTGCCGCAGTGGCGAGGCGCTGCGGCACTGCTGGTGACGCGCGCTCTCTCAGGCAGGGAAACCGGGGATGGTGTCTACCCCACCCCGGTGGTCAAAGTCCTACGGCCTTTGGGGTCGGGGAGCGCTAGGGACCACCGTGAGCCAGCAGTTAATGGCTCTTAGAATTGCACCAAATGTTAACAGTTGTACTTCAACCCAGAGTGGTACCTCCCAGTGGAGTGGGAATTGGGTATTTCCTTTTTGTTAACATTCAAAAGTCTGTACCTTATTCAGGTTTCCTCAGGCTTTCCACTGGTGACCTTATCCTGTTGCAGGGTAACACAGATATTATGTTACATTTATATGTTTTATATACACATATAAAGCAAGTCATGATTTCGTTAAACTTCTTTACTGTGACATTTTAGGTTTTAATCTATTGAAAATTTTTTACCATGTTTGTATTTTTACAGTAATGATTGCTTTCAGAATTAAAGTATTATTAACATGAAACAAAATTAATTCTAAGCTCTAATGTACTTGCTGTCAATTTCCTTGACCCATCTTCACCCTTTTCTAGCCTGCTCTTTCTGCCAGTCTGCCCAGACTCCTAGTTTCGTGGCTGCTCAATATTCCTTGGTGACTAAGACGGTAAAGAATCTGCCTACAATGCTGGAGACCTGGGTTTGATCCCTGGGTTGGGAGGTTCCCCTGGAGGAGGGCATACAACCCACTCCAGTATTCTTGCCTGGAGGATCCCATGGACAGAGAGCCTAGCGGGATACAGTCCATGGGAGTCACAAACAGTCAGACACGACTGAGCAACTAAGTACTATAGTTAAGAAGCTGGCTTTGGATGGCGGGAAAGGCATGATAGGATCCCGGCATTACAAGTGACACAGAGAGAGTGGCCATTTTGGCTCACTCATTTATTGAAAGAGAATAAATTCCGTTTGTAGGGGTGAGCATATCCTGCAATTAGCAAGTGAATATACAGAAAAGAAGACTTCCCAGCAAAATGATATCGCCCAACCATTCTTTTTTTTTTTTTTAATGTAGGCATCACAATTCAAACACTCAGAGATATGAGTTTAAAAGACATTAAATCTAGACTATAATTATTCTCTATGCAACTGAAACTGGAGTCTGCAGAAAGTGATCAGAGCTCCTACATCACACAATATACAAAAATTAACTCAAAATGGATATGGATGACAGTTCGTTTGTAAGAGTAAAATGCAAATCTCTTAGGAAACAAAGACGTAAATCTGTGTGATTCTGACTGAAGGAATGGTTTCTTAGATACACCAATGCACAAGCAACCAAAATAAATAAATAAATTGGACTGTATCACAAGTACATTAAGTTTTTGCTTGAACGATTACTTAAATAAATGAAAAGACAGCCAGCATAATAGTATAAAAATTTGCAAATCATAATGCTATCTGATAAAGGAAGACTTACAATTAAAAACTAAAAAGACAAAAAATTTAATGGGCAAAGGATTTGAATTTGATAATTCACCCCAAACTGGCAAACAAATGGACAATCACCACATGAAAGGATGCTCAGCATCATTAATTCTTAGAGAAATGCAAATGAATGGCTTCATGAAATACGAATTCACACTCATTAGGAGGGCTACAATCAGAAAGACAATAACAAGTGTTAAGGAGGATGTGGAGAAATTGGAACCTTTCAACACAGCTCATAGGAATGTAAAATAGTGTAGTCATTTAGGAAGAGTTTGGGAGTACCTAAAAATTTAACCATTACGTTACCATATGTTCCCTCCTAGAGTTCTATTCCTAAGTATGTAACCCAAAATAAATGAAAACACACATCTGCAAAAAGTTGTACATGAATTTTCATAGCAACCCTCCTATAATAGTCAGAAGTGGAAATAACCCAAATTTCTATCAACTGGTGAATGGATAAGCAAAATATATGGTATGGTGTAACTACAATAGAATAGCATTTGGCCATTAAAAGGAATGAAGTATTGATTCATGCTACAAAATGGATGAACCCTGAAAATGTTAAGTGAAAGGCTATATTCTTTTATGTGTCCATTAAATGATTGTTCAAAATAGGTAAATCCATAGAGTTGGAAAACTGATTAGTGATTGTCAGGAAATGAAAGAAAGAAAAAATGGAGATGGACTGCTAATTGTTAAAGTGTTTCTTTACAGAATGATGAAATGTTCTGGATTTGGATACTTGGGAGGGTTGTAAAACATTGTGAATACATTAAAAAGCACTGAATTGTGCAGTTTTTAAAAGATTTTCTTGTATATGCATTATAAGTTAATTTCTTTTTAATCCCAATTGAGGGACATTCTACAAAATACCTGACGAGTAATTGCCAAAACTGTCAAGAACATCAAAAATAAAGGCTGAGAAACTTTCTGAGTCTTATCATAACCAAGAAGAGCCTTGAGACAGGAGTACTAAATGTAATATATCATCCTGAATGAGATCTTGGACATTATGGAAAAACTGAGGACATCTGAATAAACCATAAACTTCCGTTAATAATAATGTACCAATATTGGTTCATTATTGTAATGGGTGTACCATACAAATGTAACATTGATAATAGGGGAATATATGTATGAGATATAGGGGAACTCTCTGTACTACCTTCAAAATAATTGTGTAAATATAAAAGTATTCTGAAGATAAATTTGGTTAAGGGAATAAACCTGAATCAGAAAATTATATGCAAAAATATTCCAACATGGTCACCTATAAAGGAGAAGAAGGCTCACATACAAGGGAAGAAGTATTTTTCACATACTGAAAAAAAAAATCTAATTTGAAAGATTTTTGTCTGTAACTTGAATTTATGAACTATATGAAGTAAAAAGTAAAGGGAACAGAAAAAGTTGTTCAAGGAAACTTGTCTGGCAAAAGACAATAAAGTTAAAAGGGAAAACACAAGAGAACTCATTTGCTATATACTTAGATAATGAGTTATCATTAATTCTGTATCATTAATGAATCATTAATTGTCATTAATTATCACTACAGCCAGAATGTATAGAAATCAATAAGGAAAAGGGAACCTCAAAGAAAAAAGTGCAAGGATGCCCAATCATTATGAAGTATCTTCCAGGTACTTTAACACTAGTTCAAATAACAACCATATGACTTATTTCGAATCTCCATCTCTTTTACAGGTTAGGAAATTGAGACACAGAGAAGTAAAAATCCACACTCAGAGTCACACAGATCATAGGTGGTTGAGCTCAGATTCAAGCCCAGCACCCTGGCTCCAATACCCCCGCTCTTAACCACTACTCTTAACCATCTGTAATGGCCTAACCATCTTGTAGGGTAATGACTCTGTTCATTATAATTTTAATTCCACAACTGATGTGCACAAATCCACATATGAGAACCCAAGCAGAAAGCTGGGTGAAAAGAGAAAACAACACAAAAACCCAAAACTGCCCCCTTATTCTCCTTACTTAAGTCACTGGGAGGGAGGCCTGGTGTGCTGCAGTCCATGGGGTCGCAAAGAGTTGGATATGACTGAGCAACTGAACTGAACTGAACTGAAGGGGACAACAGAGGATGAAATGGTTGGATGGCATCACCAACGTAATGGACATGAGTTTGAGTAGGCTCCAGGAGTTGGTGATGGACACGGAAGCCTGGCGTGCTGCAGTCCATGGGGTCACAAAGAATGGGACACGACTGAGCGACTGAACTGAACTGAAGGCACTGGGTGGCAGTCTTTCACTACAGGCACAATTGGTTCACAAGAAGCTCAACAGGAGAGAGAAATATTTGCTGCAGGCCCCCTCCCCCACCTTGGGAACAGCAGGAGGGAGATTCTCCTATTTAGCAGCCTTCTTGGAAAGTCCCAGGACCAACTCAGGAAGAGGCTGATCAGGGGAAGAAAGTACCTACTTGTTTAGAAACAAAACACACGCAATAAAAAGATACTCTTCCACCCACAGATTCTATATACATTCTCACTATGTCTCCAGATTTGGGGGCAAGAATTCTCTAAACGGGTCAAACGACCACATCACATCCCACCTACAACTTATGCATTTTTTAATGGTTGGGAAGGAATCAAAAGAAAGAATATTTTGTAATACAAAAATTATATGAAGTTCAAATTTCAGTATCTAGGAGTAAAGTGCATGTAGAACATAGCTGAATAGAAAAACCCAGACTTTTCCCAAGTAAGGAAAAATCCAGGTCCCAAACTGCTGTGTGTTTCTCCTTTAGCCTTACACAATTATCACACTCACATAGAATACTTCACTTCTGACATTTCCATCACCAAATATGTGTTGGGTTTTCTCTAAACCAAGTAATTATCCATTACACCAGCTGGATGTCTTACAATTTAACTCAATTCTAATATTATCTACCTGGATATAGTATCAGATAACACAGGTCAGATCCCACAGCCCAGTTCTACAAGACTACTCCTACTCTGCATCAGATGCCAAGTGCAAGGAATACTCCCCAGGTTACCCATAACTTCTGCAGACAAAGAATGTAGCCTGCCATAGCAGTAAACAAAGGATGTTGCCACCATCAAGCCATCACACTCTGCAGCCACCCCCAGCTATGCACCCTGAGGGGATTCAGGATGGAGAAAAACAGGATGTTGACCCTATATGGTTAAGGTGCACATCAAAGGAATGATTTCAGTGAGCCCAGACTCTTGCATCCTCCCAAACATAGAAAAAGTGTGTTAAGTTCATTAACTTGAAATATCTGGTTTTCCTCTAATTAACAGCAGACTTTAATGTTCCCACCACCTGGCTGTGGGGTGGGGGGTTGGTTGGTTATTTTTTGCAAAAGCTCCTAAATATCTTGGCTCCTTTTTTAACTCTGGGAAACAGTCCCTCAGGACCGAAGGATTATCTTATGGGCTTCAGTCCTCAGAAAATCTGCCAAATAAAACTGAATTATCAACTTTTAGGTTGTGCTTTTTTTCCCCCCAGTCAACACTTCTGTGGTTTGGAGGCTCCTATGATCTCCTCAATTTATTTGCTATAGCAACTCACAGAATTTAGGGAAAACTTTACTTACGTTTCCTAGTTTATTAAAGGATATGATAAATGATACAGCTGAACAGCCTGAAGAGATACTTAGGGTGAGGTCTGGGAGGGTTGTCCTGTGAACCTGGTGCATCAATGTCCTCCCAGTACACAGATAGTTCACCAACCTACAATTTTCCCAAACATCATACTTTGGGAATTTTTGTGGAGCCTTCCTCATATAGGCATGTTCATTTATTAACTCCATTTACAGCCCCTCTCTCCTCTCTAGAGAAGTGAGGGGTGGGACTGAAAAATTCCAGGCTTCTAAGCATGGCTTGGTCTTTCTGATGTTCAAGAGTCACCCAGTAGCCCACCCAGTCACCTCATTAGAACAGAAGATGCTCCAAATATTCTTCTCACTTAGCAGCTTACAAAAGATTTAGGAGCCCTGTGTCAAGGATGAGATCAAAGACAAATATTAGAACCAGAGGTGTCCCTAGTGTTCTTATTGTTCAGTCACTCAGTTGTGTTCAACTCTTTGAGACCCCATGGACTGCAGTACACCAGGCTTCCCTGTCCTTGTCCATCGAGTTGGTGATGCCATCCCACCATCTTATCCTCTGTCGTCCCCCTTCTCCTCCTGTCTTCAATCTTTCCCAGGATCAGGGTCTTTACCAATGAGTGAGTTCTTCACATAAGGTGGCCAAAGTTTTGGAGCTTCAGCATCAGTCCTTCTAGTGAATGTTCAGGGTTGATTTCCTTTAGGATTGACTGGTTTGATCTGCTTGCAGTCCAAGGGACTCTCAAGAGTCTTCTCCAAAACCACAGTTCAAAAGTGTCAATTCCTTGGCACTCAGCCTTCTTCATAGTCCAATTCTCACATTTATACATGACTACTGGAAAAACCATAGCTTTGACTAGATGGACCTTTGTTGGCAAAGTAATGTCTCTGCTTTTTAATATACTGTCTAGTTTGGTCAAAGCTTTTCTTCCAAGGAGGAAGCATGTTTTAATTTCATGGCTGCAGTCACCATCTGCAGTGATTCTGGATCCCAAGAGAATAAAGTCTGTCACTGTTTCCACTGTTTCCCCATCTATTTGCCATGAAGTGATGGGACTGGGTGTCATGATCTTAGTTTTTCGAATGTTGAGTTTTAAGACAAGTGTTCTTATTACTTAGGAATTTATAAGGTTTTAGGAGCTCTGTGGCAGGAACTGGGAGCAGAGACTGGCATTTAATTTTTTTTCTGTTATCTCACAATAGCTTTGTACATTTAATTACATATTACCTATGGTTACAACTGCAGAGCTGAGCAGTTACAACTGATGGGGTTAAAGGCATACTGCCTCTGGTGGCTCAGACGGTAAAGAATCTTCCTGCAAGGTGGGAGGCCTGGGTTCATTCAATCCCTAGGTTGGGATCATCCCTTGGAAAAAGGAATGGTGACTCATTCCAGTATTCTTGCCTGGAAATCCCAAGGACAGAGGTGCCTGGTGGGCTACAGTCCATCAGGTCGAAAAGAGTCACACACTACTGAGGGACTAACACACATATCCCCAACACAGGGGCTTCCCCAGTGACTCAGGTGGTGAAGAACTCCCCTACCAATATAGGAGACTCAAGAGATATGTGTTCCATCCCTAACTCAGGAAGATCCCCTGGAGAAGAAAATGGCAAACTGCGCCAGTATTCTTGCCTGAGAATTTCATGGACACAGGAGCCTGGCAAGCTACAGTCCATGAGGTCACAAAGGAGTCGGACAGGACTGAGCACACCCGCACGCACTCATGCATGCACCCCAACATATGCTTCATTGAATATTTTAAGCTGACGGTTCGGAGAAAATAGAAGAAGCAGGAAGGTCACTGTGATCTTCTCCCAACCCTCCTCTGAGATGAGTCATAAAAGTCTCCTGTGAGAGGTGCCCATCCTATACCCAGGGGGAAGGATCATTTTTATTTCCAAAGACAAAAGGATGCCCAGAGGAATAAGAAAAATACGTTTTAATAAATTTCATCCAGTTTTATTCACTAACCTCATCCTCTCTGACATTTCTGTACAAACTTGGCATAAAAATAATCAAGGTCTGTTTCTATAGAATTTAAAATTCTAACTATAGAATTTAGGAATTCTATACTAATTTTCCTTAGGAATGAGGGCTCCTATGTCACATTAAATAAATTTGCATGGGGAATTCCTCAGTGGTCCAGTGGTTAGGACTCCATTCAGGACTCCATGTGTTCACTGCTGAGGATCCAGGGTATGATCCTTGGTTGAGGAACTAGGACCCCACCAGCCACCCAGAGCTGGCAAAAGAAAAGGGTCATAAATAAATTTGTTTGTCTTTGTAAGTTTAATTTTCAAATCGTGCCAGGACAGGGTTGAGGAGAGCTTTTTCCTGCACTAAACAGCAGAAACTATTTTTAAAAAAGCCAAAAATATTTACTATCTGACTGTGATGGTAATTTTATGTGTCAAATTGACTAGGACATGTTGCTGCTGCTGCTAAATCACTTCAGTCGTGTCCGACTCTATGTGACCCCATAGATGGCAGCCCACCGGGCTCCGCCATCCCTGGGATTCTCCAGGCAAGAACACTAGAGTGGCTTGCCATTTCCTTCTCCAATGCATGAAAGTGAAAAGTGAAAGTGAAGTCGTTAAAGCTTGTCTTGACTCTTAGTGACCCCATGGACTGCAGCCTACAGGCTCCTCCATCCATGGGATTTTCCAGGCTAGAGTACTGGAGTGGGTTGCCATTGCCTTCTCCCAACTAGGACATAGTACTCAGATATTTGGTCAAACATCATCTGTTGCTGTGGAGATATTCTTCAGATGGGATTAACATTTAAATCAGTAGACTTAGAGCAAAGCAGATTACTCCCATAATGTAGGTAAGTCTCATTCAATCAGTTGAAGGTCTTAAGCAAAAGCAGACTGAGGTCCCCAAAGAAAGATAGAATTCTCCCAGCAGATAGTCTTTGGAGTCTTGCTGTACATTCAACACTTCCCTGGGTTCCCAACCTGCTGGCTTACCCTGCAGATTTTGGATTTGCCATTGACTCACATGAGTCAATTTCTAAAAATAAATTTTTATTTGTCCAACAAATTGGCCCTTTAGAGAAAAAGTTTGCTGATCTTTATCTTAGTCACTTTTATCACAAAAGTTGTCAGGAATTCCTAGTCAGAATAGTGTGATTAACAATCTTCCTTTTACAATATATGTAAATGAAACCATCAGGCTGATATATAGCAACAACATGGATGAAATTTCAGGGCATTATGTGAATGAACTATGGCAGACAGCAAAGGACAAATATTATATGATTCTACTTACACGAGATACCTGGAGTAGTCAGATTCATAGAGACATAAAGTAGAATGGTCATTGGTAGGGGCTGGGAATAGGGAGAAATGGGGAACTGTTGTTTAGTGGGTACTCTTTCAGTTAGTCAAAATGAAATGAGTTCTGGAGATGTATGGTTGATAGTTGCAGAACAGTGTGACACACAATGCCTGCCATTGAGCTATACATTTTAAATGGCAAATTTTATTTAACATGAATTTTATCACAGTTAAAAAAATAGTACAAAGCACTATGATGAGTAAGCAAATTATTAGATTCATGAAAAGAAAGCCCAGATGCAAATTAAAAAAAAAAAAATACTCAAAATGTCTATACATTATAGTTTTCCAGGGAAGTTGTTTTGGTTCTGTTAATTGCTTTACAAGTTACTTGCAAAATATATTTAAATAATTTTTACATCAACAATAAATTCTGTTGATAATTTAAAGTAAGTAAAATATTTCTTTGGTCTCCACTACTGTGGCACCAACCATCATTACTCCATTGGTCCAAATTTGTACTATCAGCAAATTTATCTCCCCTCCATTGAGACACTGACTCCCAACACCTTCACATTTTCAGCACCACATTCTTACCAGATATCAAGAATCAGAGTTCCTGAAAGTTTGTGCTGGGCTGTGCTAAGTAACTTTAGTCATGTCTGACTCTTTGCGACCCTGTGGACCATAGCCTGCCAGGTTCCTCTGTCCGTGGGATTCTTCAGGAAAGAATACTGGAGTGGGCGTCCATCCCTTCCTCCAGGGGTCTAGTTTATAAAGCACCAAACTTGGTCTCCCAGATCTTGATGCCAAAAGGCATATTAAGCTGTACCTAATTCTTAGAGACATTTTACACAAAATCATAGAATATAAGTAAATGTATCTTTCAGCAAGTGGTTCGTTAATTACACAACTTAGAGGCCACTGATGAGAATCTTGAATGGGAAAGAGCAGGAAGAGTGCAAAAGGGAAAAAGAATATAAGCCACACAATTTATAATATATCTTTGCCTTAGTCCCAAAGAGTGAATATCCATAGTATACTTTTCTCAAAAGCAAAATGAGCTTTCTAACACCTAACCTTATTTGGGGGCAAATTTTCAGATACCATTGCATTGAACCAGAGATCAAATTGCCAACATTCGTTGGATCATAGAAAAACCAAGAGAGTTCCAGAGAAACATCTACTTCTGTTTTATTGACTATGCCAAAGCCTTTGACTCTGTGGATCACAACAAATTCTGGAAAATTCTGAAAGAGATGGGAATACCAGACCACCTGACATGCCTCTTGACAAATCTGTATGCAGGTCAAGAAGCAACAGTTAGAACTAGACATGGAACAACAGACTGGTTCCAAATTGGGAAAGGAGTACATCAAGGCAGTATATTGTCACCCTCTCCAGGAAAGAACACTGGAGTGGGTTGCCATTTCCTTCTCCAATGAATGAAAGTGAAAAGTGAAAGTGAAGTCGCTTAGTCCTGTCTGACTCTTAGTGACCCCATGGACTGCAGCCCACCAGGCTCCTCTGTCCATGGGATTTTCCAGGCAAGAGTACTGGAGTGGGGTGCCATTGCCTTCTCCGTTATTTAACTTACATGCAGAGTACATCATGAGAAATGCCAGGTTGGATGAAGTGCAAGCTGGAATCAAGATTGCCAGGAGAAATATCAATAACATCACATATACAGATGACACCACCTTTATGGCAGAAAATGAAGAACTAAAGAACCTCTTGATGAAAGTGAAAGAGGAGAGTGAAAAAGTTGGCTTAAAACTCAACATTCAGAAAACTAAGATCATGGCATCTGGTCCCATCTCTTCATGACAAATAGATGGGGAAACAATGGAAACAGTGACAGACTTTATTTATTTTTGGCTCCAAAATCTTTGCAGGTGGTGACTACAGCTGTGAATTCAAAAGATGCTTGCTCCTTAGAAGAAAAGCTATGACCAACCTAGACAGCATATTAAAAAGCAGAGACATCACTCTTCCAACAAAGGTTCATCTAGTCAAAGCTTTGGTTTTTCCAGTAGTCATGTTTGGATGTGAGAGTTGAACTATAAAGAAAGCTGAGCACCAAAGAATTGATGCTTCTGAACTGTGGTGTTGGAGAAGACTCCTGAGAGTTCCTTGAATTGCAAGGAGATCCAAACAGTCCATCCTAAAGATCAGTCCTGAATATTCATTGGAAGGACTGATGCTGAAGCTGAAACTTCAATAATTTGGCCACCTGATGCAAAGACGTGACTCACTGGAAAAGACCCTGCTGCTGCTGCTAAGTTGCTTCAGTCATGTCCGACTCTGTGTGACCCCATAGATGGCAGCCCACCAGGTTCCCTCATCCCTGGGATTCTCCAGGCAAGAACACTAGAGTGGGTTGCCATTTCCTTCTCCAATGCATGAAAGTGAAAAGTGAAAGTGAAGTCGCTCAGTCGTGTCTGAATCTTAGCGACCCCATGGGCTGCAGCCTACGAGGCTCCCCCATCCATGGGATTTTCCAAGCAAGAGTACTGGAGTGGGGTGCCATTGCCTTGTCAGCTGGAAAACATTAAAAGCAGGAGGAGAAGGGGATGACAGAGGATAGGATGGTTGGATGGCATCACTGACTCAATGAACATGAGTTGAGCAAGCTCCGGGAGTTGGTGATGGACAGGGAAACCTGGCGTGCTGCAGTCCATGGAGTCACAAAGAGTCAGACACGACTGTGCAGCTGAACTGACTGATATCTAGAAAAGCACTAATTCTCTTCATGGTAATATCAGATCCTTGTGACTAGCAGAAAAACTTTTGTAAAATGAGGCCTTAATTGTATTGAACTCCACCTTCACCAAAACCTTATATATTGACTTTCTTTCCATTGCCTCTTTGAAGCAGTCTCTCAGAGCTATCTGAGGTGTTGCCTCCTAGGCTGCGGTCCTCATTTTGGCCCAAACAAAGCTTAACACAATTTTCTGATGGTATCTGTAGGTTTTTCTAAGTAACATATCATGTCATCTGCAAATAGTGAGAGTTATACTTCTTCCTTTTCAATATGGATTCCTCTTATTTCTTTCTCTTTGATTGCCACAGCTAGGACTTCCAAAACTATATTAAATAATAGTGGTGAGAGTGGGTACCCTTGTCTTATTCCTGATCTTAGAGGGAATCCTTTTCAGTTTTTTCACCATTTAGAGTAATGTTTGCTCTGGGCTTGTGGTATATGGCTTTTATTATGTTAAAGTAGGTTCCTTCTATGCCAATTTTTTGAAGAGCTTTTATCATAAATGGGTGCTGAATTTTTTCAAAAGCTTTTTCTGCACCTATTGAAATTATAGTATGGTTTTTAGCTTTCAAGTTGTTAATATGGTGTATAACACTGATTGATCTGCATTTATTAAAGAATCCTAGCACCAGACAGAATGGCCATAGCCAAAAAATCCACAAACAACAAGTGCTGGAGAGGGTATGGAGAAAAGGGAACACTCCTACACTGCTGGTGGGAATGTAAATTGATATAGTCACTGTGGAAGATAGTATGGAGATTCCTTCAGTTCAGTCACTCAGTCGTGTCTGACTCTTTGTGACCCCATGAATCGCAGCACACCAGGCCTCCCTGTCCATCACCAACACCTGGAATTCACTCAGACTCACGTGCATCGAGTCAGTGATGCCATCCAGCCATCTCATCCTCTATCGTCCCCTTCTCCTCCTGCCCCCAGTAGCTCCCAGCATCAGAGTCTTTTCCAATGAGTCAACTCTTCACATGAGGTGGCTGAAGTACTGGAGTTTCAGCTTCAGCATCATCCCTTCCAAAGAAATCCGAGGGCTGATCTCCTTCAGAATGGAGATTCTTTAAAAAACTATAAATAAAACCATACGACCCAGCAATTCCACTTCTAGGCATATACCCTGAAGAAACCAAAACTGAAAAAGATACATCGGAGTATCTTTGCAATACTATTTAGAATTGCAACACTATTTAGAATAGCCAAGGCCTGGAAGATGAATGGATAAAGAAGATGTGGTACATATACACAATGAAATAGTACTCAGCCATAAAAATGAACACATTTGAGTCAGTTCTAATGAGGTAGATGAGCCTACAGCCTATTACACAGAGTGAAGTAAGTCAGAAAGAGAAAAGAAGTATAATATATTAATGCATGTATGTGGAATCCAGACCGATGTTACTGACTAAACTTTTCAGAGAGCAGCAATGGAGACAAAGACATAGAGAACAGACTTATGGACAGGGGTGGGGGAAATGAGGGAGAGGTTGAAACAAATGAAGAGAATAGCATGGATGCATATATACTAACATATGTAAATAGATAGCAAATGGGAATTTGCTATATGCCTCGGAGAACTCAAACTGGGACTCTATAGTAACCTAGAGGGCTGGGAATGGGTGGGACGTGGGAGGGATATTCAAGAGGGAGGGGACATATATACACCTATGATTAATTCATATTGATGTATAACAGAAATCAAAGCAATATTGTGAAGCAATCAATAAAAATAAATATTAAAACAAAACTTGCAACTTTCATATTGTGCATCACTGATCTGATCTGATCTGATCTGATAAAAGGCCAAAAAGTGGATTAGTTCAGTTCAGTCACTCAGTCGTGTCCGACTCTTTGCGACCCCATGAATCACAGCATGCCAGGCCTCCCTGTCCATCACCAACTCCAGGAGTTCACTCAGACTCATGTCCATCAAATCAGTGATGCCATCCAGCCATCTCATCCTCTGTCGTCCCCTTCTCCTCCTGCCCCCAATCCCTCCCGGCATCAGAGTCTTTTCCAATGAGTCAACTCTTCGCATGAGGTGGCCAAAGTACTGGAGTTTCAGCTTTAGCATCATTCCTTCCAAAGAAATCCCAGGGCTGATCTCCTTCAGAATGGACTGGTTGGATCTCCTTGCATTCCAAGGGATTCTCAAGAGTCTTCTCCAAAACCACAGTTCAAAAGCATCAATTCTTCAGTGCTCAGCCTTCTTCACAGTCCAACTCTCACATCCATACATGACCACAGGAAAAACCATAGCCTTGACTAGACGGACCTTTGTTGGCAAAGTAATGTCTCTGCTTTTCAATATGCTGTCTAGGTTGGTCATAACTTTCCTTCCAAGGAGTAAGCGTCTTTGAATTTCATGGCTGCAGTCACCATCTGCAGTGATTTTTGAGCCCCCCAAAATAAAGTCTGACACTGTTTCCACTGATTCCCCATCTATTTCCCATGAAGTGATGGGACCAGATGCCATGATCTTCGTTTTCTTTAGCTTTTTTTCTTCGTTCAGCTTTAAGCCAACTTTTTCACTCTCCACTTTCACTTTCATCAAGAGGCTTTTTAGTTCTTCTTCACTTTCTGCCATAAGGGTGGTGTCATCTGCATATCTGTGGTTATTGATATTTCTCCCGGCAATCTTGATTCCAGCTTGTGCTTCTTCCAGTCCAGCGTTTCTCATGATGTACTCTGCATATAAGTAAAATAAACAGGGTGACAATATACAGCCTTGCTGTACTCCTTTTCTTATTTGGAACCAGTCTGTTGTTCCATGTCCAGTTCTAACTGTTGCTTCCTGACCTGCATACAGATTTCTCAAGAGGCAGGTCAGGTGGTCTGGTATTCCCATCTCTTTCAGAATTTTCCAGAATTTGTTGTGATCCACAGAGTCAAAGGCTTTGGCATAGTCAATAAAGCAGAGATGTTTTTCTGGAACTCTCTTGCTTTTTCTATTGTCCAGCAGGTGTTGGCAATTTGATCTCTGGTTCCTCTGCCTTTTCTAAATCCAGCTTGAACATCAGGAAGTTCACGGTTCATGTATTGCTGAAGCCTGGCTTGGAGAATTTTGAGCATTACTTTACTAGCATGTGAGATGAGTGCAACTGTGTGGTAGTTTGAGCATTCTTTGGCAGTGCCTTTCTTTGGGATTGGAATGAAAACTGACCTTTTCCAGTCCTGTGGCCACTGTTGAGTTTTCCAAATTGGCTGGCATACTGAGTGCAGCACTTTCACAGCATCATCTTTCAGAATTTGAAAGAGCTCAACTGGAATTCCATCACCTCCACTAGCTTTGTTCATAGTGATGCTTTCTAAGGCCCATTTGACTTAACATTCCAGGATGTCTGGCTCTAGGTCAGTGATCACACCATCGTGATTATCTGGGTCGTGAAGATCTTTTTTGTATAGTTCTTCTGTGTATTCTTGCCATCTCTTCTTAATATCTTCTGCTTCTGTTAGGTCCATACCATTTCTGTCCTTTATGGAGCCCATCTTTGCATGAAATGTTCCCTTGGTATCTCTAATTTTCTTGAAGAGATCTCTAGTCTTTCCCATTCTGTTGTTTTCCTCTATTTCTTTGCATTGATCGCTAAGAAAGGCTTTTTATCTCTTTTTATTCTCTGAAACTCTGCATTCAGATGCTTACATCTTTCCTTTTCTCCTTTGCTTTTCACTTCTCTTTTCACAGGTATTTGTAAAGCCTCCCCAGACAGCCATTTTGCTTTTTTACATTTCTTTTCCATGGGGATGGTCTTGATCCCTGTCTCCTGTACAATGTCATTAACCTCATTCCATAGTTCATCAGGCACTCTGTCTATCAGATCTAGGCCCTTAAATCTATTTCTCACTTCCACTGTATAATCATAAGGGATTTGATTTAGGTCATACCTGAATGGTCTAGTGGTTTTCCCTACTTTCTTCAATTTAAGTCTGAATTTGGTAATAAGGAGTTCATGATCTGAGCCACGGTCAGCTCCCAGTCTTGTTTTTGTTGACTGTATAGAGCTTCTCCATCCCCAGTTTCTAGAAACCCCCATCCCTTTCGCAAATAGTTAGGATAATCCTTTTACTCATTAGCCTATACACTTACCCAATCCTATAAAAACTAATAGCCCCATAACGCCATACCCTGGTGACCCTTGCCTTTGAAGATGGTCCACACTCTGTCTATGGAGTGTTTATCTCCCTGAATAAATCTTCTTTCCCCCTACTGTGGCTCACTCTTGAATTCTTTCCTGTAAGGAGCCCAGAACCCACATTTGGCAGCTGTCCCAGGGACTCAGACACAACCTGGGATGTAATCATGCTCTCTAGTCCTACTCTCTTTCCTGCAACACTAGGGAATTGGATACTTGTGATATTGCAACTTAGAATAAGATATCTCCCTTTTCCTGGCGCAGAGCTCCTATAAAACCCTTGCAATTTCTTGTGCTGAGAGTAAAAATGGTGTTTTTTGTTATGCTAATAAGGTGATTTTAGAAGGTAGGGAAGAATGAGGGCTGGCTTGGTTGCCAAGATAAGCAAGTGATAAGGGAGGTGGCACTTTCAATACCATCCCCTGACCTCTGAGGAGGAGAGAGGGCTGAAAATGGAATCAGTCTTCAGTGGCCAGTGATTTAATTAACCATACATAGGTAATGAAGATTCCATTAAAAACAAAAGGATGGGTTTGGAGAACTTCTAGGTTTGTGAACTAGAAATATTTCATACACCACAGTGATGGGCCCACTCTCCACAGGGACAGAGTCCCTTTGATCAGGACCTTGCACGTGGTATCTGTTCCTGTAGCTGCTGATTCCTAACTTTTAATGTGCTTTGTAATAAACTGGTAATATAGTGAGTAAAACAGTTTTATAAGTCCTGTGAGCCTTTCTAACAAATTAATTGAATCCAAGTGGTCATAGGAAGCTCTGATTTTTAGCCAGTTGGTGAGAGACACTGGAGATAACCTGAACTTGCAATTGGTATCTGAAGCAGGAGGGGCAGTTTGTAGGGCTGAGCCCTTAACCTGTGAAATCTGATACTATCTCTAGTTAGATAACATCAGATTTGAATTGAATTTCAGTGTCTGGTGTCAGACAATTGCTATCTGGTGTCAGACAACTGCTTGATGGCTGTAGGGGAAATTTTCCCACATGTTGGAATTGCATATACAAACCTTAATACTCAAATTCCAGCCAGGCCTCAAGTGCCATTCTTTTTTTCCCCAAGTGCCATTCTTCTATAGCTCCTGCATCAATGACAGCTCCAAAACCCCTCTGGTTGGGAGGGCAAGACAAAGGGGTGTGGAACTCAGGAAACCAATTAACTTGAAGGCTTACCTTCAAGTACCATTTATTCTCTAGCACATTCTCTGAATAGAGTGATAACAAAACTGATGCTCAGATGTTTGAAGGACTTCCTCAAGATCTCAGACCTTTTTAAAATTATCATAAAATTAAGAAAATCACAAGCACAAGGCACTGAATCAACAAGATATAGATACAGACTGTACTATAGATGTGCAGTGGGTTGCCCACCTCAGTATTCTTGCCTGAGGATACCAAGGACAGGAGTCATGGGGTTTCAAAGAGTCAGACATGACTGAGTGACTAAGCACACAGATGTGGAAGATACTACAGATGCTGAAGAACTTATTAAAGAATGTGAAGAAATAAATAATATGGGAAAACGTCCGAATAAACTATCACTTGTTGGAACTGAGACATTCACTGATTCAAATGCTCAGTTATTACAAATTATGTAAGTGAAATGTTTCACCACCACTGGATTTAGTCAATGTCAGAAAGAAAGTCCTGTTTATTCCACTGAATGAAGCTGTTCTGCCTGGTAATATTAGGAAGAATTCCAAAAATTAAGGCATGATATAGCAATGGTACTGTCTACTATTCAAAAAATGAAAAGATAAAAGTTAAAACAGTGATCGGATATACAGAAACAGATACTGGAATCTCTTAATTAACTCAACAATGAAACATCACATAGTGACATATTTTTCTGAGTTGAGAAAATTTAATAAGCTGAAAACATTTAATATAAAGGAATATAAAGAAAAACTCTTAATTACCTTGCGTGAGTTTCTAGAAGACCATTTTCTTATAATTGATAGAAGATTGAAAAAGACAAGAGAAAAATCAAGTAAATAACCTAACTTTACACCTCAAGCAAATACAAAAAGAAGAAATGAAGAACCCCAGGGTTAGTAGAAGGAAAGAAATTATAAAAATTTGGGCAGAAGTAAATGAAAAAGAAACAAAGGAAACTATAGCAAAAATCAACAAAACTAAAAGCTGGCTCTTTGAGTATATAAAAAAACAGACAAACCATTAGCCAGACTAATCAAGAAAAAAAGGCAGAAGAACAAAATCAACAAAATTAGAAATGTAAATGGAGAAATCACAACAGACAACACAGAAAAACAAAGGATCATAAGAGACTATTATCAGCAACTATATGCCAATAAAATGGACAACTTGGAAGAAATGGACGAATTCTTAGAAGAGTATAAGTTTCCAAAACTGAACCAGGATGAAACAGAAAATCTTAATAGACCCATCACAAGCATGGAAATTGAAACTGTAATCAAAAATCTTCCAGCAAACAAAAGCCCAGGTCCAGACGGCTTCACAGCTGAATTCTACCAAAAATTTAGAGAAGAGCTAACACCTATCCTACTCAAATTCTTCCAGAAAATTTCAGAGGAAGGTAAACTGCCAAACACATTCTATGAGGCCACCATCACCCTAATACCAAAACCTGACAAAGATGCCACAAAAAAGAAAACTACAGGCCAATATCACTGATGAACATAGATGCAAAAATCTTGACAAAATTCTAGCAAACAGAATCCAACAACATATTGAAAACATCATACATCATGACCAAGTGGGCTTTATCTCAGGGATGCAAGGATTCTTGAACATCTGCAAATCAATCAACATAATATACCACATTAACATGAAAAATAAAAACCATATGATTATCTCAATAGATACAGAGAAAGCCTTTGACAAAATTCAACATCCATTTAGGATAAAAACCTTCCAGAAAGCAGGCATAGAAGGAACATACCTCAACATAATAAAAGCCATATATGATAAACCCACAACAAACATTATCCTCAATGGTGAAAAATTGAAAGCATTTCCCCTAAAGTCAGAAACAAGACAAGGCTGCCCACTCTCACCACCACTATTCAACACAGTTTTGGAAATTTTAGCCACAGCCATCAGAGCAGAAAAAGAAATAACAGGAATCCAGATTGGAAAAGAAGAAGTAAAACTCTCATTGTTTGCAGATGACATGATACTCTACATAGAAAACCCTAAAGACACCGCCAGAAAATAACTAGAGCTAATCAATGACTATAGTAAATTTGCAGGATATAAAATTAACACATAGAAATCCCTTACATTCCTATACACTAACAATGAGAAAATAGAGAAATTAAGGAAACAATTCCATTCACCATTGCAATGAAAAGAATAAAATATTTAGGAATATATCTAAAGAAACAAAAGACCTATATATCGAACACTATAAAACACTGGTGAAAGAAGTCAAAGAGGACACAAATAGATGGAGAAATATACCATGTTCATGGATCAGAAGAATCAATATAGTGAAAATGAGTATATACCCAAAGCAAACCACAGATTCAATGCAATCCCTATCAAGCTACCAATGGTACTTTTCACAGAACTAGAACAAATAATTCCACAATTTATATGGAAATACAAAAAATCTGGAATAGCCAAAGCAATCTTGAGAAAGAAGAATGGAACTGGAGGAATCAACCTGCCTGACTTCAGGCTCTACCAGAAAGCTACGGTCATTAAGACAGTATGGTACTGGCACAAAGACAGAAATATAGATCAATGGAACAAAATAGAGAGCCCAGAGATAAATCCACACACCTATGGACACCTTATCTTTGACACAGGAAGGAAGAATATACAATGGAGAAAAGACAATCTCTTTAACAAGTGGTGCTGGGAAAACTGGTTAACCACTTGTAAAAGAATGAAACTAGAACACTTTCTAACACCAAACACAAAAATAAACTCAAAATGAATTAAAGATCTAAACATAAGACCACAAACTATAAAACTCCTAGAGGAAAACATAGGCAAAACACTCTCCGACATAAATCACAACAGGATCCTCTATGACCCACCTCCCAGAGTAATGGAAATAAAAGCAAAAATAAACAAATGGGACCTAATTAAACTTAAAAGCTCTTGCACAACGAAGGAAACTATATGCAAGGTGGAAAGACAGCCTTCAGAATGGGAGAAAATAATAGCAAATGAAGCAACTGACAAAGAATTAATCTCAAAAATACACAAGCAACTCCTGCAGCTCAATTCCAGAAAAATAAACAACCAATCAAAAAATGGGCCAAAGAACTAAACAGACATTTGTCCTAAGAAGACACACAGATGGCTAACAAACACATGAAAAGATGCTCAACATTACTCATTATCAGAGAAATGCAAATCAAAACCACAATGAGGTACCATCTCATGCCAGTCAGAGTGGCTGCTATCAAAAAGTCTACAAACAATAAATGCTGGAGAGGGTGTGCAGAAAAGGGAACCCTCTTACACTGTTGGTGGGAATGCAAACTAGTACAGCCACTATGGAGAACAGTGTGGAGACTCCTTAAACAACTGGAAATAGAACTGCCATATGACCCAGAAATCCCACTGCTGGGCATACACTGAGGAAACCAGAATTGAGAGACATGTATACACCAATGTTCATTGCAGAACTGTTTACAATAGCCAGGACATGGAAGCAACCTAGATATCCACTGACAGACAAATGTATAAGAAAGCTGTGGTACATATACACAATGGAGTATTACTCAGCTATTAAAAAGAATGCATTTGAATCAATCCTAATGAGGTGGATGAAACTGGAGCCTATTATACAGAGTGAGGTAAGTCAGAAAGAAAAACACCAATACAGTATATTAGCACATACATATGGAATTTAGAAAGATGGTAACAATGACCCTATATGTGAGACAGCAAAAGAGACACAGATGTAAAGAACAGACTGTTGGACTCTGTGGGAGAAGGCGAGGGTGGGATGATTTGAGAGAATAGCACTGAAACATGCATATTACCATATGTGAAACAGATCACCAGTCCAGGTTCAATGCATGAGACAAGGTGCTCAGGACTTTGCACCGAGATGACCCTGAGGGATGGGATGGGGAGGGAGTTAGGAGTGGGGTTCAGGATGGGGAACACATTTACACCCGCTGATTTCATGTCAATGTATGGCAAAAACCACTACAATATTGTCAAGTAATTAGCCTCTAATTAAAATAAATAAGTTCCATTCAGTTCAGTCACTCAGTCGTGTCTGACTCTTTGCGATCCCATGAACTGCAGCATGCCAGGCCTCCCTGTCCATCACCAATTCCCAGAGCCCACCCAAACCCATGTCCATCGAGTTGGTGATGCCATCCAGCCATTTCATCCTCTGTCGTCCACTTCTCCTCCTGCCCCTAATCCCTCCCAGCATCAGGGTCTTTTGACCTGAGTCAGTTCTTTGCATCAGGTGGCCAAAGTACTGGAGTTTCAGCTTCAACATCAATCCTTCCAATGAACACCCAGGACTGATATCCTTTAGGATGGACTGGTTGGATCTCCTTGCAGTCCAAGGGCCTCTCAAGAGTCTTCTCCAACACCACAGTTCAAAAGCATCAGTTCTTTGGTGCTCAGCTTTTTTTATAGTCCAACTCTCACATCCATACATGACCACTGGAAAAACCATAGCCTTGACTAGACAGAACTTTGTTGACAAAGTAATGTCTCTGCTTTTTAATATGCTGTCTAGGTTGGTAATAACTTTCTTTCCAAGGAGTAAGCGTCTTTTAATTTCATAGCTGCAATCACTATCTGCAGTGGTTTTGGAACCCAGAAAAAAAATTGAAAAAGAGAAACATTGTCCATTCATGCCTCCTTTGTCATATATTAATTGACCATAAGTGCCTGGGTTTATTTCTGGGCTCTCTATTCTGTTCCATTGAACTATGCATTGGTTTTTGTGCCAGTACCACACTGTTTTGATTACTGTAGCTTCATAGTATAGGATGAAGTCAGGGAACTTGATTCCTCCAGCTCTGTTCTTTCTCAATATTGTTTTGGTTACTTGGGGTCTTTTGTGTTTCTATATATATTTTAAAATTATTGGGAGGAGGAGCTAAGATGGTGGAGGAATAGGATGGGGAGACCACTTTATCCCCTACAAATTCATCAAAAGAACATTTAAACGCCGAGTAAATTCCACAAAACAACTTCTGAATTCTGGCAGAGGACATCAGGCACCCAGAAAAGCAGCCCATTCTCTTCGAAAGGAGGTAGGAAAAAATATAAAAGACAAAAAAAGAGGCAAAAGAGGGAGGGACGGAGCTCCGTCCTGGGAAGGGAGTCTTAAAAAGAGAGAAGTTTCCAAACACTAGGAAACACTCTCACTGCTGAATCTGTGCCAAGCCTTGGAAGCACAGAGGGCAACATAACAGGGAGGAAAAATAAGTAAAGAATTAAAACCCACAGATTATGAGCCCAATGGTAACTCCCCCAGTGGAGAAGCAGCGCAGACACCCGCACCTGCCACTAGCAAGTGGGGGCTGGGCAGGGAGGCACACAGCAGGCTGCATCGCTCAGAGTAAGGATCTGGCCTGAATGCCCTGAGCACTATCTGAGTGAACTAATTTGGGCTAGCAAACCAGATTGTGGGATATCTACCACGTGAAAAGCCAGCCCTAACTTAAGACACCACCAGGCCCGCACACGGAACAAAAGACTGAACAGAGATAGCCGGCTGCAGACCATCCCCCTCCGGTGACAGGCAGTCAGATCCGGAAGGGGGCAATCGCAGCCCCAGAGAGACATTATCTACAAACTGTAAGCAGGCTTCTTTGCTAACTAAGACTTCTTGGGGTTCTGGACGGTCAACATCCGCCTGAGAAGGTGTGCTGGTTGTATACCCAGAAAACCGAGTGGCGGGGAGGCAATAAGTTGCAGCAACCATGCTCACCAAACACCTCATCACCTGAGCTGCTCGGACCTGGGAAGGGCACAAAACGCAGGCCCAATCGAGTCTGCACCTCTGAGGACTACCTGAGTGCCGGAACCTGAGCTGCTTAGACCTGGGAGGTGCAGGCACCACAGGGCCGGCCTCGGATGGTTCCCGGCAGAGCAACCTAGAGCCTGAGCAGAGCGGGCAGGGACGCTACACGCGCCGTGAGTGGGGGCAGGCCCAGTGTGAATGAGGCACTGCGAGCACACGCCAGTGTTGTTTGTTTGCAGGGTCCCTCCCTCCCCACAGGGCGACTGAACAAGTGAGCCTAAAAAAAAAAAAAAGCGGAAATCAGACACTGAAGAGACCAGCAAACAGAAGAAGCTATAACAGAGGGAAGTGACAGGCAATAGATTAAAACCCTGTCGTTAGTACCAACTACATAGGAAGGGACCTATAGATCTTGAGAAATATAAGTCGGACCAAGGAACTAGCCAAAAATGAACTGACCCCACAATACCCACAACACCAGAGAAAGACCTAGATATATTTTAACTATTTTTATGATCATTCTTTCTTTTTTTTTTAATTTTTAAAAAAAATTTTAAGTCCTCTATTACTCCTTTAATTTTCACTTTTATAACCTACTATTACTTTGCAAAAAAAAAAAAAAAAAAAGACCCTATTTTTTTAAAAAAGCAAACTTCATATATATTTTTTTATAATTTTTGTGACCTTGTTTTTTTTTCTTTTTCTCTTTCTTTTTTTTTCTTCTTCTTTTCTTTAACATTGTATTTTTGAAATTCCAAACTCTACTGTAGCTTTTTAATTTTAGCTTTTTAGTATTTGTTATCAATTTTGTACCTTTTTTTAAAAAAATAATTTTTGAGACTTTTTTTTCTCTCTTTCTCTTCTTCTTTTCTTTAACATTGTATTTCTGAAATTCCAAACTTTACACTAGATTTTTAATTTTTGCTTTTAGGTATTTGTTACCAATTTTGTACCCTTAAGAACCCAATCTTCAATATCTATTTTGTACTTGGGAGCGAGATTACTGGCTTGACTGCTCTCTCACCCTTTGGACTCTCCTTTTTCTCCACCAGGTCACCTGTGTCTCCTCCCTAACCCCTCTCTACTCTACCCAACTCTGTGAATTTCTGTGTGTTCCAGAAGGTGAAGAACACTTAGGGAACTGAGTACTGGCTGGATCTGTCTCTCTCCTTTTCATTCCCCCTTTTTATCCTCCTGGCCACCTCTGTCTCCTTCCTCCCTCTTCTCTTCTCTGTATAACTCCATGAACATCTCTGAGCGGTCCAGTTGTGGAGTGCACATAAGGAAGTGATTACTGGCTAGCCCGCTCTCTCCTCTATGGATTCCACCTCATCTCATTTGGGTCACATCTAACTCCCTCGTCCCTCTTCTCTTCTCCATGTAACGCTGTGGAACTCTCTGGGTGACCCTCATGCTGGAGAAACTTTTCATCTTTAACCTAGATGTTTTATCAATGGTGCTGTATAGAAGGAGAAGTTTTGAGACTACTGTAAAATTAAGACTGATAACTGGAAGCAGGAGGCTTAAGTCCAAACCCTGACTCCAGGGAACTCCTGACTCCAGGGAACATTAATTGACAGGAGCTCATCAAACGCCTCCATACCTACACTGAAACCAAGCACCACACAAGGGCCAACAAGTTCCAGAGCAAGACATACCACACAAATTCTCCAGCAACACAAGAACACAGCCCTGAGCTCTAATGTACAGGCTGCCCAAAGTTACTCCAAATCCATAGACATCTCATAACTCATTACTGGACACTTCATTGCACTCCAGAGCGAAGAAATCCAGCTCCACCCACCAGAACACTGACACAAGCTTCCCTAACCAAGAAACCTTGACAAGCCACCTGTACAAACCCACACACAGCGAGGAAACGCCACAATAAAGAGAACTCCACAAACTGCCAGAATACAGAAAGGACACCCCAAACTCAGCAATATAAACAAGATGAAGAGACAGAGGAATACCCAGCAGGCAAAGGAACAGGGTAAATGCCCACCAAACCAAACAAAAGAGGAAGAGATAGGGAATCTACCTGATAAAGAATTCCAAATAATGATAGTGAAATTGATCCAAAATCTTGAAATCAAAATGGAATCACAGATAAATAGCCTGGAGACAAGGATTGAGAAGATGCAAGAAAGGTTTAACAAGGACCTAGAAGAAATAAAAAAGGGTCAATTTATAATGAATAATGCAATAAATGAGATCAAAAACACTCTGGAGGCAACAAATAATAGAATAACAGAGGCAGAAGATAGGATTAGTGAATTAGAAGATAGAATGGTAGAAATAAATGAACCAGAGAGGAAAAAAGAAAAACGAATGAAAAGAAATGAGGACAATCTCAGAGACCTCCAGGACAATATTAAATGATACAACATTCGAATCATAGGAGTCCCAGAAGAAGAAGACAAAAAGAAAGACCATGAGAAAATACTTGAGGAGATAATAGTTGAAAACTTCCCTAAAATGGGAAGGAAATAATCACTCAAGTCCAAGAAACCCAGAGAGTCCCAAACAGGATAAACCCAAGGCAAAACACCCCAAGACACATATTAATCAAATTAACAAAGGTCAGACACAAAGAACAAATATTAAAAGCAGCAAGGGAAAAATAACAAATAACACACAAGGGAATTCCCATAAGGATAACAGCTGATCTTTCAATAGAAACTCTTCAAGCCAGGAGGGAATGGCAAGACATACTTAAAATGATGAAAGAAAATAACCTACAGCCCAGATTATTGTACCCAGCAAGGATCTCATTCAAATATGAAGGAGAAATCAAAAGCTTTAAAGACAAGCAAAAGCTGAGAGAATTCAGCACTACCAAAGCAGCTCTCCAACAAATACTAAAGGATATTCTCTAGACAGGAAACACAAAAAGGGTGTATAAATTCGAACCCCAAACAATAAAGTAAATGGCAATGGGATCATACTTATCAATAATTACCTTAAATGTAAATGGGTTGAATGCCTCAACCAAAAGACAAAGACTGGCTGAATGGATACAAAAACAAGACCCCTACATACGTTGTCTACAAGAGACTCACCTCAAAACAGGGGACATATACAGACTGAAAGTGAAGGGCTGGAAAAAGATTTTCCATGCAAATAGGGACCAAAATAAAGCAGGAGTAGCAATACTCATATCAGATAAAAAATAGACTTTAAAACAAAGGCTGTGAAAAGAGACAAAGAAGGTCACTACATAATGATCAAAGGATCAATCCAAGAAGAAGATATAACAATTATAAATATATATGCACCCAACATAGGAGCACCACAATATGTAAGACAAATGCCAACAAGTATGAAAGGATAAATTAACAATAACACAATAATAGTGGGAGACTTTAATACCCCACTCACACCTATGCATAGATCAAGTAAACAGAAAATTAACAAGGAAACACAAACTTTAAACAATACAATAGAACAGTTAGACCTAATTGATATCTATAGAACATTTCATCCCAAAACAATGAATTTCACCTTTTTCTCAAGCGCACACAGAACCTTCTCCAGGATAGATCACATCCTGGGCAATAAATCTAGCCTTGGTAAATTCAAAAAAATTGAAATCATTCCAACCATCTTTTCTGACCACAATGCAGTAAGATTAGATCTCAATTACAGGAGAAAAACTATTTAAAATTCCAACATATGGAGGCTGAACAACACGCTGCTGAATAACCAACAAATCACAGAAGAAATAAAAAAAGAAATCAAAATTTGCATAGAAACAAATGAAAATGAAAACACAACAACCCAAAACCTGTGGGACACTGCAAAAGCAGTCCTAAGGGGAAAGTTCATAGCAATACAGGCATACCTCAAGAAACAAGAAAAAAGTCAAATAAATAACCTAACTCTACACCTAAAGCAACTAGAAAAGGAAGAAATGAAGAACCTCAGGGTTAGTAGAAGGAAATAACTCTTAAAAATTAGGGCAGAAATAAATGCAAAAGAAACAAAAGAGACCATAGCAAAAATCAACAAAGCCAAAAGCTGGTTCTTTGAAAGGGTAAATAAAATTGACAAACCATTAGCCAGATTCATCAAGAAACAAAGGGAGAAAAATCAAATCAATAAAATTAGAAATGAAAATGGAGACATCACAACAGACAACACAGAAATTCAAAGGATCATAAGAGACTACTATCAGCAATTATATGCCAATAAAATGGACAACTTGGAAGAAATGGACGAATTCTTAGAAAAGTACAACTTTCCAAAACTTGACCAGGAAGAAATAGAAAATCTTAACAGACCCATCACAAGCACAGAAATTGAAACTGTAATCAGAAATCTTCCAGGAAACAAAAGCCCAGGTCCAGACGGCTTCACAGCTGAATTCTACCAAAAATTTAGAGAAGAGCTAACACCTATCCTACTCAAACTCTTCCAGAAAATTGCACAGGAAGGTAAACTTCCAAACTCATTCTATGAGGCTACCATCACCCTAATACCAAAACCTGACAAAGATGCCACAAAAAAAGAAAACTACAGGCCAATATCACTGATGAACATAAATGCAAAAATCCTTAACAAAATTCTAGCAATCAGAATCCAACAACACATTAAAAAGATCATACACCATGACCAAGTGCACTTTATCCCAGGGATGCTAGGATTCTTCAATATCCGCAAATCAATCAATGTAATACATCACATTAACAAATTGAAAAATAAAACCCATATGATTATCTCAATAGATGCAGAGAAAGCCTTTGACAAAATTCAACATCCATTTAGGATAAAAACTCTCCAGAAAGCAGGAATAGAAGGAACATACCTCAACATAATAAAAGCTATATATGACAAACCCACAGCAAACATTATCCTCAATGGTGAAAAATTGAAAGCATTTCCTCTAAAGTCAGGAACAAGACAAGGGTGCCCACTTTCACCATTACTATTCAATATAGCTTTGGAAGTTTCAGCCACAGCAATCAGAGCAGAAAAAGAAATAAAAGGAATCCAAATTGGAAAAGAAGAAGTAAAACTCTCACTGTTTGCAGATGACATGATCCTCTACATTGAAAACCCTAAAGACTCCACCAGAAAATTACTAGAACTAATCAATGACTATAGTAAAGTTGCAGGATATAAAATCAACACACAGAAATCCCTTGCATTCCTATACACTAATAATGAGAAAATAGACAGAGAAATTAAGGAAACAACTCCATTCACCATTGCAACAAAAAGAATAAAATACTTAGGAATATATCTACCTAAAGAAACTAAAGACCTATATATATATAAAACTATAAAACACTGGTGAAAGAAATCAAAGAGGACACTAATAGATGAAGAAATATACCCTGTTCATGGATTGGAAGAATCAATATATTTAAAATGAGTATACTACCCAAAGCAATTTACAGATTCAATGCAATCCCTATCAAGCTACCAACGGTATTCTTCACAGAGCTAGAACAAATAATTTCACAATTTGTATGGAAATACAAAAAATCTGGAATAGCCAAAGCAATCTTGAGAAAGAAGAATGGAACTGGAGGAATCAACCTGTATGACTTCAGGCTCTACTACAAAGCCACAGTCATCAAGACAGTATGGTACTGGCACAAAGACAGAAATATAGATCAATGGAACAAAATAGAAAGCCCAGAGATAAATCCACGCACATATAGACACCTTATCTTTGACAAAGGAGGCAAGAATATACAAAGGATTAAAGATAATCTCTTTAACAAGTGGTGCTGGGAAAACTGGTCAACCACTTGTAAAAGGATGAAACTAGAACACTTTCTAACACCATACACGAAATTAAACTCAAAATGGATTAAAGATCTTAATGTAAGACCAGAAACTATAAAACTCCTAGAGGAGAACATAGGCAAAACACTCTCCAACATAAATCACAGCAGGATCCTCTACGACCCACCTCCCAGAATATTGGAAATAAAGGCAAAAATAAACAAATGGGACCTAATTAAACTTAAAAGCTTCTGCACAACAAAGGAAATTATAAGCCAGGTGAAAAGACAGCCTTCAGAATAGGAGAAAATAATAGCAAATGAAGCAACTGACAAACAACTAATCTCAAAAATATACAAGCAACTCCTACAGCTCAATTCCAGAAACATAAATGACCCAATCAAAAAATGGGCCAAAGAACTAAATAGACATTTCTTCAAAGAAGACATACAGATGGCTAACAAACACATGAAAAGATGCTCAACATCACTCATTATCAGAGAAATGCAAATCAAAACCACTATGAGGTACCTTTTCACTCCAGTCAAAATGGTTGCGATCCAAAAGTCTACAAGCAATAAATGCTGGAGAGGGTGTGCAGAAAAGGGAACCCTCTTACACTGTTGGTGGGAATGCAAACTAGTACAGCCACTATGGAGAACAGAGTGGAGATTCCTTTAAAAACTGGAAATAGAACTGCCTTATGACCCAGCAATCCCACTGCTGGGCATACACACTGAGGAAACCAGAATTGAAAGAGACACGTGTACCCCAATGTTCATCGCAGCACTGTTTATAATAGCCAGGACATGGAAGCAACTTAGATGTCCATCAGCAGATGAACGGATAAGAAAGCTTGGTACATATACACAATGGAGTATTACTCAGCCATTAAAAAGAAGACATTTAAATCAGTTCTAATGAGGTGGGTGAAACTGGAGCCTATTATACAGAGTGAAGTAAGTCAGAAAGAAAAACATGAATACAGTATACTAACGCATATATATGGAATTTAGAAAGATGGTAACAATAACCCTGTATACGAGACAGCAAAAGAGACACTGATGTATAGAACAGTCTTTTGGACTCTAGGAGAGGGAGAGGTTGGGATGATTTGGGAGAATGGCATTGAAACATGTAAAATATCATATATGAAATGACTCACCAGTCCAGGTTTGATGCATGATACTGGATGCATGGGGCTGGTGCACTGGGACGACCCAGAGGGATGGTATGGGGAGGGAGGAGGGAGGAGGGTTCAGGATGGGGAACACATGTATACCTGTGGCGGATTCATTTTGATGTATGGCAAACCAATACAATATTGTAAAGTTTAAAAATAAAATTAAATTAAAAAAAGAAAAAAAGAAAAAGAAACATGCTTAGAAGTCCAAAATAAATAAATAAATAAAATTATTTGTTCCAGTTTTGTGAAACATATTTATGGTGTTTTGATAGGGATTTCATTAATATGAATGTGATTTCATTAAAATGGTGTTTTGATAGGGATTTCCTTGGGTAATATGGTCATTTTAAAAATATTAATTCTTCCAGTCCAAGAAGATATATCTTTCCATATATTTGTGTTGTCTTCAATTTCCTTCTTCAGTGTCTTATTCAGTTTTCCAAGTACATGATTTTTGACCCCTTAGATAAAGTTATTATTAAGCATTTTATTCTTTTTGATGTAATGGTAAAAGGATTATTTCCTTGGTTTCTCTGATTAAAATTGGGTGGAAAACCGAAATGTTTTTCCAAAGAATACATGAAGATGGCCAACAGGTACATAAAAAAAATGCTCAACATGGCTTACCATTAGGGAAACACAAGTCAAAAGATAAAATGAGGTATCACTTCACACGTGTCAAAATGGCTATCATCAAAAATAATACAACTAACAAATCTTAGCCAGAATGTTGAAAAAGAAAACCCTCATATAATTCCAGTGAGAAAGCAAATTGATGAAGTAGTATGGAAAACAATTTGGAGATTGTTAAAAATAAAAACCAAAAACTAAAAACAGTGCTAACACATGCTCCAGCAATTCCACTTCTAAGTATACATCCATAGAAAACAAAAACATTAATTCTAAAAGATACATGCACCCCAATGTTCATGGCAGGATTACTTATAACAGTCAAGATATGGAAGCAATATAAGTGTTCATCAATAAATGAATGAATAAAGATGGGTAATATATATGTGTGTGAGTGTATACATACACAAACACACACAATGGAATATTAGTCACAAGAAGAATAAAGTTTGCCATATGCAGCACTATGGATAGACTTAGAGGATATTATGTTAAGTGAAACAAATACAGTGAAAGACAAATACTGTATGTTATCACTTATATGTGCAACCGAAAAATATGATGAATTAGTGAATATAGCAACAACAAAAAAAGCAGCAAACTGATATCCCACATGTCATGGGGCAATGAAGCCCACACACAACTACAGAGGCCGAAAGCTGCAATGAAAATCCCATTTGTCAAAATTAAGAATAAGTCCAGTCAAATAAATATTTTTTAAAGCAGCAGACCCAGAGATATAGAGAATAAACAGTGGTTACCAGTGGGCAGAGTGAAGGGGAGAGAGGTAATGTAGGGGTATGGGATTAAGAAGCACAAACTATCATGTATAACCTACAAGGACATATTGCATAACATGGGGGACATGGCCAAAGTTTAAAACCATAAATAAAGCATAATCTTTAAAAATTGTGAAGCACTATATTGTATACCTGTAACATATATTACACTGTTGCTGTATTATATGGCAACTATGAAGTAAAATGAAGTCGTGTCTTACTCTTTGCAACACCATGGACTAACCCACCAGGCTCCTTTGTCCGTGGAATTCTCCAGGCATGAATACTGGAATAGGTAGCCGTACCCTTTTGCAGGTGATCTTCCCGACCCAGGGATACTGCATTGCACGCAGACTCTTTACCATCTGAGCCACTAGGTACTTGAATAAAAAACAGAGAAAAAAAAAAAAAAACAAAACATTAAAAAATCAATGGCATAATTGATAGCACTAACATGAAATGTTGGCAATTCATATAAAAAGATTATTAGATGTCCCACATGATCCATATGTCAAAATTAGTGATTACCTTTGGCCACCTTATAACAAGCTAAGACATCTAGAAGATTCAGCCCCACTAAGATTAGAATTCTTCCATCAGTAAAAAGATGGCCTTTATTCACATAGTACTTAAAGAATCCTGTTTGTTATGAAGAAATAATAGAAACACTGAGGACTACTTGAATAAAGAACATGAAATCAACACACTTAGTCTATCTTTTATTAATCTTAAAATGATATATGCTGTAACCATATTAATTTTAATATGATTCTTTCAATTCAGTGCTTTGTTGTTTTAAACTGTATGAACAAGAATGAAAGTAAAAATATTATAGACCTAATCATTGCAAAACTTTGAATGTACCTTACTTTATGCAATATTCTTTTAAAATTCTTTGTTGCTTTATGATATTGCTAATGCAATATTTTCCATTTAAGTTTTATGACAGTTTCTTTTAAATATTTTGATTCCATTTGATGCCTAGGTCATTTCTATAGAAATTATAATGGACAGACCATTTTATTTGAAGATGGTTCTAAAATTAAAGTAATATCTAATGTTAAAGATAGCAAAATTTTTAAGTATTTGTCAAATCTTTTTCATGTATACTGCCTTAAGGTTTGTTTAAAAAAAATAGAATATAAAACACTAAAGGATAAAGTTAGCATGAAAACTATGGATAAATTTAGCATGAAAACTATTTTAATGTGTATTATATACCAAGTGACATTATATATTAAACTACTCTGATTCTGTTATCAACAAAATTGTGTTCATAGTTCACTTGCTCAGTCTTGTCCGACCTTTGGGACTCCATGGACTGCAGCATGCCAGGCCTCCCTGTCCATCACCAACTGCCAGATTCTACCCAAACCCATGTCCATTGAGTCAGTGATGGAATCCAGCCATTTTATCCTCTGTCATCCCCTTCTCCTCCTGTCTTCAATCTTTCCCAGCATCAGGGTCTTTTCAAATGAGTCAGCTCTTTGCATCAGGTGGCCCAAGTATTGGAGCTTCAGCTTTAACATCAGTCCTTCCAATGAACACCCAGTACTGATTTCCTTTAGAATGGACTGGTTGGATCTCCTTGCAGTCCAAGGGACTCTCAAGAGTCTTCTGCAACACCACAGTTCAAAAACATCAATTCTTAGGTGCTCAGCTTTCTTTACAGTCCAACTCACATCCATACATGATTACTGGAAAAACCATAGCCTTGACTAGACAGACCTTTATTGACAAAGTAATGTCTCTGCTTTTTAATATGTTGTCTGCTGCTGCTGCTGCTACTAAGTCGCTTCAGTAGTGTCCAACTCTGTGCGACCCCATAGACGGCAGCCCACCAGGCTCCCCCGTCCCTGGGATTCCCCAGGCAAGAACACTGGAGTGGGTTGCCATTTCCTTCTCCAATATGTTGTCTAGGTTGGTCATAATTTTCCTTCCAAGGAGTAAGTGTCTTTTAATTTCATGTGTTCATAAACTTGTATTAATCTTCTCTGGCTTTTCTGTAAATAAAACTCTCTAATTTAAAAAGAAAAACAGAGACTTCCCTGGTGGTCCATTGGTTAAAACTTCCAGCTCTTAATGCAGGGGGCCAGATGTGATCCCTGGTCGGGGAGCTAGATCCCACATACCACAACTAAGAGCCCACATGCAGCAAGGAAGAGCCAACAGGCCACTAACACCTGGCACAGCCAAATAAATAAATAAGGAAGAACAAAAACAGGGACTTTCCTGGTGGCACAGTGGTTAAGACTCAGTGCTTTTACTGTAGGGGACTGGGTTTGATCCCCAGTCAGAGAACTAAGATCCTGTAAACCATGCAGCACAGCCAAATAAACAAGCAAACAAAAAACAAAACTAAGCAACAAAGTGGAAGCAAAACTAATTGTGAAGATCCTGGTAATTATGGCAAGCATGACAGCTTGATTGGATCTATAGTCCTGAATTAGATCTGTAACAAGAAAAAAACAAAAACTATAAAGGAAATTACTGAGACCACTGAAGTAATTGGAATATAGACTGTAGATTAAAGAATTGCATAAATATTAAATTTCCTGAATTAACAACTGTATTATCACAACCTAAATGTACATCCTGTTCTTAAGAAGTATATATGGTATAATGTTTGCAACCTTCTCTCAGATTGGTCAGAAGAAACAAAACCATTTACATATAGTGGAAACGGCCAACACAATACACAAGTGCTCAGTCGTGTCCGACTCTTTGCAACCACATAGACTGTGAGCCAAATTCACAAGATGGTGGAGTAGAAGGATATGCACTCATCTTCTCCTGTGAGAACTCCAAAGTTGCAACTCATGGCTGAACAACTATCAACAGGAGAATGTTGGATCCCACCAAAAATGATACCCCACATCCAAGGGCAAAGGAGAAGCCCCAAAAGATGATAGGAGTGGCCAAATCATGTTTAGAATCAAATCCCATAACTGCCAGAGACTCTGGTGGGGTGGGGGAGATAAAACAAAACATCGGGTGCTCCAGGATCCAGAGGCCCGACAGAGACTGAGCCAGACTCACCTTTGAGTGTTTGAATGTCTCCTGTGGAGGCATGGATCAGCAGTGGCCTGCCACAGGGACAGGGGCTTTTCCTGCAGCAGAACTGGGTCACCCTGTATAACCCACCATAGAGCTGCTGAGCAGATGGCCCACAAACTGCAGAACAATTATATAAAAGAAATTCTCACACTTTTAAGAAAGTTTTAGGACCCATAACAGATTTCCCAATCTGTGGATCTGGCAAAGGGACTGAGAACACCCAGGGAATTTGACTTTAGAGGCCAGTGGGATTTGATTACAGAACTTCCACAGAACTGGGGAAATGTACTCTTGGAGGGAACAAACAAAACCTTGTGCACACCAGGAACCAGGAGAAAGGAGCAGTGAGACCACAAGAGATGAATTCAGAATTTGTAGGTGCAGCCTCAGGCCAAACAACAGGGAGGGAATACAGTCCCGCCTATCAACAAAATATTGGATTAAAAATTTACTGAGCATGGCCCAACAGTGGAAACAGTGATGAACTTTATTTTGGGGGGCTCGCAAATCATTGCAGATGGTGACTGCATCCATGAAATTAAAAGAGGCTTGCTTCTTGGAAGAAAAGCTATGACTAACCTAGACAGCTTATTAAAAACAGAGACATTACTTTGCCAACAGAGGTCCATCTAGTCAAAGCTATGGTTTTTTCAGTAGTCATGTATGGATGTGTTAGTTGGACTATAAAGAAACATGAGCGCCAAAGAATTGATGCTTTTGAACTGTGGTATTGGAGAAGACTCTTGAGAGTCCCTTGGACAGCAAGGAGATCCAACCAGTTTATCCTAAAGGAAATCAGTCCTGAATATTCTTTGGAAGGACTGATGCTGAAGCTGAAACTCCAATACTTTGGCCACCTGATGTGAAGAACTGACTCATTTGAAAAGACCTGATGTTGGGAAAGATTGAAGGTGGGAGGAGAAGGGGACGACAGAGGATGAGATGCTTGGATGGCATCACCGACTCAATGGAAATGAGTTTTAGTAAACTCCAGGCACTGGTGATGGATGGGGAGGCCTGGCGTGCTGTAGTCCCATGGGGTCACAAAGAGTCAGACACGATTGAGTAACTGAACTGAATTGAGCATGGTTCTGCCCATCAGAACAAGACCCAGTTTCCCCTTAGTCTTTCCCATCAGGAAGTTTCCTTAAGTCTCTTATCCTTATCCATAAGAGGCTAGACAAAATGAAAACCATAATCACAGAAAACTAATCAAACTGATTGCACTAACTCAATGAAATTATGAGCCATGCCATGTTGGGTCTCCCAAGATGGATGGGTCATGACAGTTCTGGAAAAAAAAGTGGTCCACTGGAGAAGGGAACGGCAAACCAGCTCCATATTCTTGCCTTGAGACCCCCATGAACAGTATGAAAAGGCAAAAAGATACGACTTTGAAAGACAAAATCTCCAGGTCAGTAGGGACCCAATATGCTACTGGAGAAGAGTAGAGAAATAACTCTAGAAAGATGAAGAGGCAGAGTCAAACTGAAAACAACACCCAGTTGTGGATGTGACTAGTGATGAAAGTAAAATCCGATGCTGTAAAGAACAATATGACATAGGAATCTGGAATGTTAGGTCCATGAATCAAGGTAAACTGGATGGGGTCACAGAAGAGATGGCAAGAGTAAACATTGACCTTTTAGGCATCACTATACTAAAATGGACTGGAACGGGCAAATTTAATTCAGATGACCATTATATCTACTACTGTGGGCAAGAATCCCTTAGAAGAAATGGAGTAGCCCTCATAGTCAATAAAAGAATCTGAAATGCAGTACTAGGGTGCAATCTCAAAAATGACAGTATGATCTCTGTTATTTTCCAAGGCAAACCATTCAATATGACAGTAATCCAAGGCTATGCCCCAACCAGTAATACTGAAGAATCTGAAGTTGAATAGTTCTATGAACACCTACAAGACCTTTTAGAACTAACACCCCCAAAAGATGTGTTTTCATTATATATGATTGGAATGCAAAAGTGGGAAGTCAAGAAATACCTGGAGTAATGGAAAAATTTGGCCTTGGAGTACAGAATGAAGCAGGGCAAAGGCTAACAGAGTTTTGCCAAGAGAACGCACTGGTCATAGCAAACACCCTCTTCCAATAACACAAGAGAAGACTTGACACATGGACATCACCAGATGGTCAACACCAAAATCAGATTGATTATATTCTTTGCAGCCAGATGGAGAAGCTCTATACAGTCAGCAAAAACAGGACCCAGAGCCGACTGTAGCTCAGATCATGAACTCCTTATTGCTAAATTCAGACTTCAATTGAAAGTAGGGAAAACCACTAGACCATTTAGGTATGACCTAAATCAAACCCCTTGTGATTATACAGTGGAAGTGACAAATAGAATTAAAGGGATTAGATCTGATAGAGTACCTGAAGAACTATGGATGGAGGTTCATGACATTGGACAGGAGGCAGTGATCAAGACCATCCCCAAGAAAAAGAAATGCAAAAAGGTAAAATGGTTTTCTGAGGAGGCCTTACAAACAGCTCTGAAAAGAAGAGAAGTGAAAGGCAAAGGAGAAAAGGAAAGATATGCCCATTTGAATGCAGAGTTTCAAAGAATAGCAAGGAGAGATAAGAAAGCCTTCCTCAATGATCAATGCAAAGAAATAAAGGAGAACAATGGAATGGGAAAGACTAGAGATCTCTTCAAGAAAATTAGAGATACCAAGGGAACATTTCATGCAAAGATGGGCACAATAAAGGACAGAAATTGTATGGACCTAACAGAAGCAGAAGATATTTACAAGAGGTGGCAAGAATACACAGAAGAACTATACAAAAAAGATCTTCACGACCAAGATAATCATGATGTTGTGACCACTCACCTAGAGCCAGACATCCTGGAATGTGAAGTCAAGTGGGCCTTAGGAAGCATCACTACAAACAAAGCTAGTGGAGGTGATGGAATTCCAGTTGAGCTATTTCAAATGCTAAAAGATGGTGCTTTGAAAGTGCTGCATTCAATATGCCAGCACATTTGGAATACTCAGCAGTGGCCACAGGACTGGAAAACATCAGTTTTCCTTCCAATCCCAAAGAAGAAATTTCAAAGAATGCTCAAACTACAGTACAATTGCACTGATCTCACAGGCTAGCAAAGTAATGCTCAAAATTCTCCAAGGCAGGCTTCAACAATATGTGAACTGTGAGCTTCCAGATGTTCAAGCTGGATTTAGAAAAGGCAGAGGAACCAGAGATCAAATTGCCAATATTCACTGGATCATGGAAAAAACAAAGGAGTTCCAGAAAAACATCTACTTCTGCTTTACCCAGATTAACTAATTTTAAATATTTTGCCACATTTGCTTTATCATGTTCTGAGGACCATCACTTTCACCTGGATTACAGTTTCTAGCCCTGCCTCCTCTCCCAAACATCCTTCTAAATTATTTGGAAAAAATTAATACAGAAAGGAAGACTCCAAGAGTACAGTATGGAAAACTTCACAGAGTAATGATAGCAGAGGAAAGGGGGTGTGGAAGTGGTGAAGTGTGGAGGGTACACAAGAGGAGTTAACAATCTAATTTTGAGAATTAAAGAATTACAAAACCTGTAGGCATACAGATGCATTTTCTGTGACTTACATAGCACACTGTAAACCTTCTTTCTCCCAAGAGTGCTTTATAAACAAATAACTAACATGTGTACCATATGCCTAGAGGAATAGGTGAAAAGAAAAGAAAAATAGAGGTTGAAATTTTGGCCTTTCCTGCTTCCATCCTGAATAACTTAAGTATAAACTTTCATGCACAATTATATTTACATCACCAAAGAAAATAATCTTATGGATTTTGTCCTTACTGTGTTCACAGTCTATTAAAGAGATAAATAGGATTTGTATTGAAGTAGCCAGAAAACCACCACTGCTAAACCAGGGGCTTCAATCTCCACTAAAATGTCTTGCTGAACACGTAGATACCGACTAACGATCATCATTTGTCAGTTTTCACTTGTTCAGCTAAGTGAGCAAGTCTGGTCTACTCTTAATATTTAAGTGCTAAGGCCTGAGGATACCCATACTTAGATGCTCACGGCAGCAGTGTTGGTGAAAACTGAAGACTACACAATTTAAACAACCATCATAATATAGAAGAGGCACATCTATTGTGGCATATAGATATATGTATTTATATATATATATATAATACCATATTTAACATTACTATATACACAACTATTCATAAGTAGATACATACATACAGAGTGATATTAGATACAGATATAGTGTGATAGATACAGAGGGATAATGATAGAATATTATCTTGAGATGAAAATGAGCAACTATTGTTACATATAAATGGGTGGATACTGAAAACATAATATTAAGTAAAAAAAAAAAAAAAAAAACACCCCAAAATATATACAGTTAAGAGCAGGCAAAACTATGTCAATTGCTTTCCTATGGCTTAAATATGTAATCACAAGGGATAAAATTGTAAAGAACAGCATGTAGGATTCATCTCGGTTAGAAGCAGAGGTCATGATTTGGAAGGGATATCCAGCATGTTTAAGAGAGCCAAGTTACTTCTTCATTTAAATATAAGCCTGTAAAAGGCACTTAGGCTCTTTATATGACTTTTTATTTTTGGCCATGCTACATGGCTTGGGGGGTCTTAATTTGTTAACCAGGGATCAAACCTGGTCCCCCTGCAACTTGGGCACAAAGTCCCAACCAATGGACCACCAGGCAATTCCCTGTATGACATTTCATTATCTGTAAGATGGAACATTCCATGGAAAGCAAGAACAACAGTGATGAATACAGAACAAGTACTCAATAGATGCTGGCTGATTCTGGTTGTATTCACATCCTCTGTTGTACTCAAACCAAAGAAATCCTAGTTTCTGCTCAAAAGTGCAATGGTTTTAATAGGTCAAAAAGGACCACTGTGAGTTGGTCTGAATGACTGTACCCACCTTCTTATAAGCCTTGGTCGCTGGACTGGAAAATGGAAGCAGGTTCTGAGTCTCAGTTCTGACATAATCACAGGCCCAGGGCTGAAGAAACATGTTGTTTACCAAGTCCTGGCAACTCTTTCCTTGAAGTTTAGCTCATCTCTCTGTCTGGAGCCCCTTAACTACAGGATTATTTGGAGAAACTGATCCTGCCTGTCTGTATTACAATTAAACCCCACGCTTTAGAATTCTTCATCATAGTTTCTTTTACCTGAATAATCAGTTGGGTTGCCCTTAGACTAATATAAGAAGACTCTTCTTGAGTGCAAACAGAAAATGTTTCCCAGTTTACTCTGAAGCAAAATCTCTGTGCGGGTCTACAACTCCTCTAGACTCCTGTTTTTCAAGCACATAAAAGCATGCACCTGTTTTCTTATGATTCCTAAGTAAGCCTCAGGGAAAACTCATTTCACCTGCTTAATGTCAATTTTTCTTCAACTTGGCTGTTTCAGAATCCTTCACAAAGTCAAACCTGCAGTGCTAGTTCTGGTTCCATTGGTTTTGGGTCAGATCTAGTTGTGTATGAAGGTGATCCTATCAGAAGAGCCTTGTGCAGCTGAGTTGCTGTAATCATCTTTGGATATATGCCACTTCTAGAACTTGTGAGTGTTCCCAAAAGGCAAATCATGGGCTGTCTCTGCTTTGTCAGAAGCTGTCCTGAGGTAGAAAGGAAAGATAGTATATCTCTATACCATGCCCTTTCTACTTGGAAGGGTCCCACACCTAGGTAACTCTCCAAAACAAATCTTAAACAGCTGCTGACTTAGAACGTAACTACAAAACATTAGCCATCCATATGCTTTCTTGGCTGAACTCTGCTTTTGAGACTTGAGATCTTGGGGGTAGTTTAAGACTGTTGAGCACAGGACAGCTTGCTACCCTTTGGATTGTGATTCAGTGGTAGGCCTGGGGTGGGAGCTGAGGTCTGCCGGCCTAACAAGATCCCAGGTGATGCCAATGCTGTTGATTCACAAACCTCACTTTGAGTAACAAAGGTCCAGCATACTTCATAGGTGCTTACTTGCCAGGGAGACAGATATAGACAGACTCCTAATTTTAACTAAAATGCTGTGGGATCTTGAACAACTCCTTGCCCTCTGGAGTTGAGTTTATGACTAAAATTCCTCCACTTGCCTTGAGGAAGTTTGACTGTGTAAAGCATACTCATTTTTTTTCCAATAAAAATGCCATAATTTATTCTTCTGTATAAAAATGCATCTTTACATAATATATGCTTTCTAAGAGGAAGAAATATATTTCAGATCATAAATAATCAGCAAACATACAATTGTGGATAGTGGAAAAAAAAATACAAACACTGGTGCTTTCCATTAGTGCTGAAAGCAAACCTGCTTAGGATCTTAGGATATATTTACAGGCTATTATAGTACTCAACCACAAAAGTTGAGGTGTTTAGATCTCTTAGGAGCAGACGCTGATGTTTGTAAAGGCAGATCCCCTATATAAAAATAAATAGGGTATATTTTCACACCTATGTGCTGTAATGAAGAGTAATATTGGTAGGAAAGTAAAGTATGAACAGTTAATTCAAAATATCAGTTCAGTCACTCAGTAGTGTCCAACTCTTTGTGACCCCATGGACTGCAGCATTCCAGGCTTCCCTGACCATCACCAACTCTTGGAGTTTGCTCAAGCTCATGTCCATCAACTCAGTGATGCCATCCAACCATCTCTGTCTTCCCCTTCTCCTCCTGCCTTCAATCTTTCCTAGCATCAGGGTCTTTTCCAGTAAGTCAGTTCTTTGTTATCAGGTGGTCAAAGTATTGGAAATTCAGCTTCAGCATCAGTCCTTGAAATTAATATTCAGGACTGATTTCCTTTAGGATGGACTGGTTTGATCTCCTTGCAGTCCAAGGGACTCTCAAGAGTCTTCTCCAACACCACAGTTCAAAAGCATCAATTCTTTAGTGCTCAGCTTTCTTTACAGTCCAACTCTCACAACCATACATGACTATTGGAAAAACCATAGCTTTGACTAGACAGACCTTTGTCTGCAAAGTAATGTCTCTACTTTTTAATATGCTGTCTAGATTTGTCATAGCTTTTCTTCCAAGGAGCAAGCATCTTTTAATTTCATGGCTGCAGTCACCATCTACAGTGATTTTGCAGCCCCCCCAAATAAAGTCTCTCACTCTTTTCATTGTTTCCCCATCTATTTGCCATGAAGTGATGCGACTGGATGCCATGATCTTAGTTTTCTGAATGTTGAGTTTTAAGCCTACTTTTTCACTTTCACCAATCCAAAATATAAGGACAAGCAAAAAGAAATTGGCTCACATGCTGAGTCCAATATTAAACTGGGCTTCAGCTCCACACCCTCAGATTTGATGCATTGTAGTAATTTTCTATACCCCAAGTTAGTGAAACACAGTCTCATTGGTTGGACTGTACTTCTCTTATTGTGTGGTCCTCAGATAAACCCTGGCAATTATTAGAAATACAAATCCCCAGGTCCCCACCCCAGAGTAAATTAGAAAAATCTGGGTGGGTGTTTGCACTCTGTTTTAACAAGCTCTCAGGTGCTGCTGATGCACACTCAAGTGGGTAAACCGTTGCCTTGCCAGAGAGATACAGAGTCAAGCCTAACCACTGGTTTAAAAAGAAAGGGCACATATCCAAAAATGAGTAAAAGGCTAAACTGTGTAATTACATTTTAATTGAAATGATAATGGCTTTCAGTTCAGTCACTCAGTTGTGTCCAACTCTTTGCAACCCCATGAATCACAGCACGCCAGGCCTCCTTGTCCATCACCAACTTCCAGAGTTTACTCAAACTCATGTCCATTGAGTCGATGATGTCATCCAGCCATCTCATCCTCTGTCGTCCCTATCTCCTCCTGCCCCCAATCCCTCCCAGCATCAAGGACTTTTCCAATGAATCAACTATTTGCATGAGGTGGCCAGAGTATTGGAGTTTCAGCTTCAGCATCAGTCCTTTCAATGAACACCCAGGACAAAAAATGTTTCTAAGATTAACAGACGTTTTCTAAGCATCCATAACAGATACAGGAGGTGGTGGACTACACAGAATATGCAGGCAAGTGGAGGGTAAAGAGTGAAAGGCTAGGGATATGTAAGATTTCTACTTACATAGGCGAAAGTACCACTGTGACTGGAAAAAGGGGTAGCAAAACCTCCCGGGGAAATTCAGCTTCATTTTGCTGAAGTTGAGCGTTACATAGAGAAAAATCAATATATCAGGTTTTTTCAAAATACAAGTGTATAAATCTGAAAGTATGCAAAAATGTGCTTTGTATTCATTGGAAAGGGGAGATACAGACGGGGGAGAGGAAACTTTATGAAGTTGAATTTTCTCCATTCTCTCACTTTTTGTCTCCTACTCCCCCCTCCTCCCCAATCCCCACAGGAATGTGAAACAAACTATTAACATATACTGATGTGCAAAAACCTACATGATCTTTTAAGATAAAGCAAATGGCATTGTGGCAGTTTGCTTTAAGAAGTCCTTGTCTCTGCCATATGTGAACAGGAACACTTCCTTATGAAAGAGATAGTGACATATTCAGAAGAAAACTCTCAACACTTTTTTTTTTTTTTAATACAAGGGAGTCTCATAAAAAAAAGAATGAACCTACTCATCAAACTTACCGAAATACAGAAAACATTTTGGCAAATATATTAAAATAATACAAAATAATATTTTAAAAGGAAGGCACCTAAATATGCTCACAGATCGTCTCTGTAGCCATAGAAACAATGCAAAATATTTCCATATCGTTCTGTATAAAATAGAAAGCTTCCGTTTCGCCACATTTGTAATGCAGAACTAAAGGGGAAAAGTAAGGGATAAAAAGAGGAAATGAGCTCTTTTAAAGTCGATATTATTTACGGTACATTTCTAAGCGTGCAGATGCGAATTCATATTTTTTTTTTAAAATACATTCTGAACATAATAACGACAGAACAAAAAAGCCCAATTATGAAACGTGTTCGTTTCCCTAGGAATCGGAGCAGCGACGCAGACTACAGCAGGATAGGCGCACCGCCCCAGAGGGGCAGACAGGAACCGCCCATGGGCTGTCCCTCCCAGTCAGGTACCTCACCTTCCCAGAGTGCCCCGCGGACGGGCCAGCGGCACAGGATGATGACGTACGTCCTCCGGGCTGTGGGGTCCGGTGGGCTCGTTATTAAAGGCTGGGACGCGAAGGGCTACGTAAGCGCGCGTCTCCGAGTGAAACTTTGTTCTAATAGTTTTATTTTTCTAAACTGGCTACACAGGCAAGAAAAAAAGAAAATTCGAAATTACTCATTACTTAAGTTTATCCCCTCCGAAAGAAAAGTCCAAAAATAGAAGTTTTAACCCCACTGTGAAACATATGTTCCTTTTTAAGAGGTTTTGATTCCTAAGAAATTAATCATTGACCAAAAAAAAAAAAAAAAAGTAATATATATTGCTGAGGAAATTTTCTTCTATTTTGTTATGAACTTGACATTCTGAACAAATACATGCTGCTCACTGACTAAATTTAACACTTGGAATTGTATGATCTATGTTGATCTATATAATACAAAAACACGTATGCAGTGAAGAATAAAGACATTAAATGAATGCATCTCTTAAGTATAGACTGAATAGAAAGAGACCAAAATTCAGATGTTGCAAGGTGCAACTTGTAACTCACAGAACTAAAAATCACTTCCTAATTTTTTAATTGGTTACTCTTTAAATTTGTAACATTCAGTTCAGTTCAGTTCAGTTCAGTCCCTCAGTAGTGTCCGACTTTTTGCGACCCCATGAATTGCAGCACGCCAGGCCTCCCTGTCCATCACCAACTCCCGGAGTTCACTCAAACTCACATCCATCGAGTCGGTGATGCCATCCAGCCATCTCATCCTCTGTTGTCCCCTTTTCCTCCTGCCCCCAATCCCTCCCAGCATCAGTCTTTTCCAATGAGTCAACTCTTCGCATGAGGTGGCCAAAGTACTGGAGTTTCAGCTTTAGCATCATTCCTTCCAAAGAACATTACCACTCCTTAAAAAATAAAGTCTACATGATGAAGAAATAGTTTTTCTTTTTTTTTTATGTTTACAACATCTGATTAATTTTAAAAAAGACAAAATATTTCAAGATCATTCCTAAATGTGACACTAACAGTTTTATATTGAAGTTATTTCCTGCCTTCTCCTTAACACTTCCAGTAGTCCTAATACTTTCTATTACTTAAAAAAAAAAATTAAAGTCAACCTTCAAATAATTAACAAGGAAATGAGGAATTCATTATTTTTGAAGTAGTTTGGAGCATTGACTTATTTATGTTGCAGAATGCAACAGATAAAGGTTTCTGCCATTATTTTGGTAAAATAATAAAGCTGGAAGGAGGAGACAGCCTTGGGGAAACCCTTGGACAATATTGAGGTAGCACACTGAACTGCACTGCAAGCTGATGAGAGGATGGAAAGGGAGTGGTGATGTGTACAGTAGGGGGAAGATATACAAAGCTTAGTAGTTACTTTGAAAAGAATTCTGACTTATTTATTTCAGAAGTTTACAAAACACACAAAAACTTGTCAAGGTAAGAACATTTTTAATTAACAAAATTCACAATTATTTTTCAGATAATCTTGAAATTTTGGTGAAATTTTTACCATCCAAGCAAATGATGTTTAGTTTAAGGAATTTTTTAAAAGGCAAAAACCAAAAAATGCAAGACAAAATCTAAAATTTAACTTCATTAAAATAGAATTCCCATTGAAAATTCAGACCAATGAAATTAGATAACAGAAATAAAAACATATTGTAAATCTTTATAAGTGACTTTTTACAGACAATAATTATAAAAAGCATACAGAAATAGAAATAGCATTTCACTTTTTAAAGTGAAGGCTGATCATATGCTAAAATTCTAGAATCACAACACAAGAATTCCACCTCCCTCTCTCTTCCCAGAAGGAAATCAGTAGAGGGGTTAGGGGTGCACTGTTGGTGGTCCTGGTCGCATGTGGAGTAAACTACTGATGGAAATTCTCCAAACGGAAGAATCCCACAGAAGCTTGGAAAAAAGAGGCCCTGAGTCAGAAGGAAGTGGGATCTCGCTCTGATGCCCAGCTTCAGTTCATTCCTGGGATGGTAACCTGCGGGCTGCAGTCCTCCTGGCTGATCCCTGGACCTTCTCAGGCACCCAGTGACCCAGCTTGTAGACAAGCGGAGCTTGCCTTCATGGTGGGCAATACCAGGTTGGGCGTGCTGGTGGAACCTGGGACCACAGTTTCTGCCCTTTTGGCTTCAGGACAGGGAAACCGCATAGTCTCTGGTTTCTCACTATCCAACATCTTGTATATTGTTCAGAAATATTTTCAAAAAAATTGAAGTACCATAAAATTGACTCTCTCGAAAAAGAATTCTAAGTTAAAATTCAATGTGTACCCATATGCTGAAAGAAAATCACAGACTTCAAGGTTTTGTCCTCTTTTTTTTTTTAATGCATTTTTTTTAATGTCCTCTTTATTTTTAAATTGACTTAAAATGAACAGATTTTAATTAAAATCTCAACTAAATTTCAGCATACTATACCTAATTTGTTGGCTTGGGGGGAAAATACTTAAGACTTATTTCTAAGAGCATAAAATAGCAAAGTTAAATAAAATGGTACAATTTAAATACAAAGAAAGTATTTTAATTTCAGACCTGAGTTCTCTGATAGTTTTGACTCTATCACAAAGCCTCCGAAGAGCTCTAGAGAAAAAGTGGATAAAGAAAAGTCTGGGAATATAAAATGTTAACAAAGCTTTAGTTGTTAGACGAGTAGAAAAATTCAAATTTAGTAACTAGACCCCTTCAAATGAAAAATTAGCAAATGAAGAAAAACAGTCATGAGAATATAATTCATTTAGAGAACCTCCAACATGTTGAAAATTAATGGTGATTTTTTTTTTTTTTGTCAGTCATGTTGGAAACTTTTTTTGACACAAAAAAGATTTTGTATCGGGCTACAGCCAGTTAACAATGTCATGATAGTTTTAGGTGAACATTTAAGGGACTCAGCCATACATATACATAACCTTTTTAAAAAATATCTACAGAAGATTTAGACTATGAAATTATATTCATCATATGAACCATCTTGCAATTCTTGAGGAGAATAACATGCATAGATACACATATACACTTATGAAAGAATGAATTTAACATAGGACAAACACAACTGCACAGGTTTTATAAAAAATATGAACTATGTATATGTGCCTGTGGAGGCACACTAATGTATGTCCATGTTTGTAAATGAAATCAGTCAGCCTAATAGGATTCACACTAACCTTAATGATAGAAAGTGGCCTTGATAAGTAGACATGGAGCCAGGCTTCCCTGAATTTTTACTCGGGTTAATTCTTAAACGTATTTTTTCCTCAGAAACAGATCACAGCTTACATTTCCAGTTTGAAATAAAGATTAAAAAAAAATTGCTCAAATGAACACAGTTATTTTTGGTTCTTGTACCCATCTTTTCCTTGTTCTGACTTTTTCTTCTTCCATCCTTCTGAGACTTTATTCTTTCCATGCAGACTCGGAATTATCCCCAGCAGCTACTGATAACCATCTGTGAGCTTTTCAATGAGGCTGACTTTGGCCTCTCATTTTCTGGCTGCCAGATGGTGCGGCAACCACCCTGAATTGTATAAATCAAGTTAAGTTTCCATTTCTGAAATGATGAAAGCCCAGAAGTAACTTGTATGTGGAACAGTCACAAAGTGATTTGGGACCCTGCACAGGAAAGTCTAAGTGAATGGAGAAAATGGTTCGAACTATAAACCATAATTCCTTGTGACTTATCTCTTAGCCTGTAGGATTTTTTTTTTTTTCTCACTCTGTCAAACCCTCTATCTTTTTACATGCACAGACTCTTTCTCTAAAACCAAGGGTTTGCTTTAACAACTTTTGAGACACCAAAAAACTAAAATATTTCAATTTACAGTCACAACAGGGAGATCTCAGATGTAGCTAATGAATGCATAAGAAAAGAACAACATAAAGTCAATTCACGTTGTTGTATGGAAGAAACCAACACGATATTGTAAAGCAATTATTCTCCAATTAAAAATAAAATTAAAAATTCAAGTAACTGAAATGACATTTACTGGACATGACTGAGTGACTGAACTGAACTGAACCCTCAAAATTTAGCCCCAGCGTATGTTTTCAACTTGTTAAGTAGATGAAATATTCTCTACCTATAGTACCTCAACTATTTTGTCATTTGTTCATAGCCTGTTACTATCTTGAACAGGAATCCCACTTTTTGTCTTCCCTGCTCACCTTCTTTAAGTTTCTACTAACTATACTTCAGGTCTCTAGTCACAATTTGCTTCCTCCAGGAAGCCTGCCCATACCACTTAAATCTAGACTGCATGGCCTTATACTCTCTGAAATCCTCCAATACTGTGCACAATCTGAATTACAGCATTTCTACTGCAGGAGAGGAAGAAAGGATTTTTTTCTACTCTTCTAGGTTCTCCACAGGGGCTCTGTAACACAAGACTGATTAACAAGAGAAAATTATACAAATTTATTTATGTTTTACATGATACAGGAGCCTTCATAAGGAAATTAATATAAATGGTTAAACCTGAGTGTTTTTACAGGAGGTTTGAAGAAGAATGGAATGTCAAGGAAAAATATCATAAGACAAAAGGATATGAGCTAAGTAAACCAAAGGGAACTTAGCAAGGCCTATTCATTCCACTTGGTGTCTCTCTGTCTTCAGAGAAAAGATAAAAGGAGGAATCCTCTCACTGGAGCCCTCTTATCACCTCTTTTGTGGAAGAAGGTCAGAAAGTCCTCTTTCCTTTCTCAAATTACTTCAGCTTAAGATACTCAGTGGCAACCCACTCCAATGTTCTTGCCTGGAGAATCCCAGGGACAGGGGAGCCTGGTGGGCTGCCGTCTATGGGGTTGCACAGAGTTGGACACAACTGAAGTGACTTAGCAGCAGCAGCAGCAGCAGCAGCAGCAGCAAGATACTCAATATGCCAGGGGTACTTACTGTATTTTGGAGTAATGTGTCCTGAACCCTGTCACTGCCTCAAATTTAATTGCCTATTCATTTATCTAATCTCCATTGATGACAGGAAAGCCATATTTTTCCTTCATCTATTTATCCACTAAATGTAACAAAGTGCATATATACATATATATTCTTTTTGGCCACATGGTTGCCATTTAATTTTTGCTTGTACACATGCAAATATTTCCTATTAGCCATCTTCCCTTTCTAAAATTAGGCACACTTTAGCATATAAGTAGTACCACCCTAAAGGTGAAAAATATTATTATGATTCCTTAGTTTCTCCTAGTTAAATGGAGGTAAAATGACATCAGTCTACCCTACCTGTTTGATCTCATCTCCTCCAAAACCTTCATTTACAACTCTATGAACAGGACAATTTGATCCCTTTGGAATTTGTCTGTGTGCCATGCTCCTCTTGGCTTCATTATACTTGAAAATTTTCTTTTCTGCCTGAATGTTCTTTCCTTTTCTTGTTCTGTACACTTAAAATCTGTATTCACCTTTTAAAAATTATGGAAGTATAGTAGATTTAAAATGTTTTATTCATTTCTGCTGTATAGCAAAATTAATCAGTTATACATATATATTCTTTTTTATATTAATTTACAATCACCGTTTATCACAGGATATTGAATATAGTTCCCTGTGCTGTACAGTAGGACCTTGCTGTTTTTTACATATTATATATTCCCAGGTAGCACTAGTGGTAAAGAACCCACCTGCCAATGCAGGAGAAATGAGACACGAGTTCAATCCCTAGATTGGGAAGATCCTCTGGAAGAGGGCACTGCAACCCACTGCAGTATTTTTGCCTGGAGAATCCCACGGACAGAGGAGCCTGATGGGCTATAGTCCATAGCTTCACATGTTGTTGGACATGACTGAAGCAGCTTAGCATAGTACAGTACACACTCGTTTGCATCTACTAATCCCAAAGTTACAATCTTTACCTTCCCAAGCCCTCTTCACCTTCACAATCATAAGTCTATTCGCTATGTCTGAGAGTCTATTTTTATTGCGTAGCTAAGTTGTTTCTGTCATGTTTTAGATTCCACATATAATATACGGTATTTGTCTTTCTTTTTCTGGTTAACTGCTTAGTGTGATAATCTCTAGGTCCATCCATGTTGCTGCAAATGGCACTGTGGCATTCTTTTTTATGGCTGAGTAATATTCCATTTTCTATGCATATAAAAAGATGGGCACAGTAAAGGTCAGAAACAGCAAGGATCTAACAGAAACAGAAGAGATTAAGAAGAGGTGATCAGTTCAGTTCAATTCAGTTCAGTCACTCAGTCGTGTCCAACTCTTTGCGACCCCATGAATTGCAGCACACCAGGCCTCCCTGTCCATCACCAACTCCCGGAGTTCACTCAGACTCATGTCCATCGAGTCAGTGATGCCATCCAGCCATTTCATCCTCCGTCGTCCCCTTCTCCTCCTGCCCCCAATCCCTCCCAGCATCAGGGTCTTTTCCAATGAGTCAACTCTTCATATGAGGTGGCCAAAGTACTGGAGTTTCAGCTTTAGCATCATTCCTTCCAAAGAAATCCCAGGGCTGATTTCCTTTAGAATGGATGGTTGGATCTCCTTGCAGTCCAAGGGACTCTCAAGAGTCTTCTCCAACACCACACTTCAAAAGCATCAATTCTTTGGTGCTCAGCCTTCTTCACAGTCCAACTCTCACATCCATACATGACCACAGGAAAAACCATAGCCTTGACTAGACGGATCTTTGTTGGCAAAGTAATGTCTCTGCTTTTTAATATGCTGTCTAGGTTGGTCATAACTTTCCTTCCAAGGAGTAAGCGTCTTTTAATTTCATGGCTGCAGTCACCATCTGCAGTGATTTTGGAGCCCAGAAAAATAAAGTCTGACACTGTTTCCACTGTTTCCCCATCTATTTCCCATGAAATGATGGGACTGGATACCATGATCTTTGTTTTCTGAATGTTGAGCTTTAAGCCAACTTTTTCACTCTCCACTTTCACTTTCATCAAGAGGCTTTTTAGTTCCTCTTCACTTTCTGCCATAAGGGTGGTGTCATCTGCATATCTGAGGTTATTGATATTTCTCCCGGCAATCGATAAAGGACAGAAATGGTATGGACCTAACAGAAGTAGAAGATATTAAGAAGAGGTGCCAAGAATACACAGAAGAACTGTACAAAAAAGATCTTCATGACCCAGATAATCACGATGATGTGATCACTGACCTAGAGCCAGACATCCTGGAATGTGAAGTCAAGTGGGCCTTAGAAAGCATCACTACGAACAAAGCTAGTAGAGGTGATGGAATTCCAATTGAGCTATTTCAAATCCTGAAAGATGATGCTGTGAAAGTGCTGCACTCAATATGCCAGCAAATTTGGAAAACTCAGCAGTGGCCACAGGACTGGAAAAGATCAGTTTTCATTCCAATACCAAAGAAAGGCAATGCCAAAGAATTCTCAAACTACCGCACAATTGTACTCATCTCACACGCTAGTAAAGTAATGTTCAAAATTCTCCAAGCCAGGCTTCAGCAATACGTGAACCGTGAACTTCCTGATGTGCAAGCTGGTTTTAGAAAAGGCAGAGGAACCAGAGATCAAATTGCCAACATCCGCTGGATCATGGAAAAAGCAAGAGAGTTCCAGAAAAACATCTATTTCTGCTTTATTGACTATGCCAAAGCCTTTGACTGTGTGGATCACAATAAACTTTGGAAAATTCTGAAAGATATGGGGAATACCAGACCACCTGACCTGCCTCTTGAGAAGTCTGTATGCAGGTCAGGAAGCAACAGTTAGAACTGGACATGGAACAACGGACTGTTTCCAAGTAGGAAAAGGAGTACGTCAAGGCTGTATATTGTCACCCTGCTTATTTAACTTATTTGCAGAGTACGTCATAAGAAGAGGTGGTAAGAATACACAAAAGATCTGTACAAAAAAGTTCTTAATGACCCAGATAACTATGATGGTGTGATCACTCAACTAAAGCCAGACACCCAGGAGTGTGCAGTCAAGAGGGCATTAGGAAACATTACTACAACAAAGCTAGTGGAGGTGACAGAATTTCAGCTGAGCTATTTAACATCCTACAAGATTATGCTGTTAAAATGCTGCACTCGGTATGCCAACAAATTTGGAAAACTCAGCAGTGCCCATGGGACTGGAAAATGTCAGTTTTCATTCCAGTTCTGAAGACAGACAATGCCAAAAAAAAAAAAAAAGTTCAAATTACTATACAATTGCACTCATTTCACATGCTAGGAAGACTATGCTCAAAATCCTTAAGATAGGTTTCAGCACTATGTGAAATGAGAACTTCCAGATGTATAAGCTGGCTTCAGAAAAGGCAAAGGAATCATAGATCACATTACCAACATCTGCTGGATTGTAGAAAAAGCAAGGGGAATGCCAAAAAACATATACTTCTGTTTCATTGACTACACTAGAGTCTTTGACTGTGTGGATCACAACAAACTGGAAAATTCTTAAAGAGATGGGAATATCAGATCACCTTACTGCCTCCTGAGAAACCTGTATGCAGGAAAAGAAGCAAGAGTTAGAAGCAGATATGGACTAGTTCAAAACTGGGAAAGGAGTACATCAAGGCTGTATATTGCCACTCTGCTTATTTAACTTATATGGAGACTAAATCATGTGAAATGCAGGACTGGATGACTCACAAGCTGTAATCAAGATTTCTGGGAGAAATAGCAACAACCTCAGATGTTCAGATGCTGCCACTCTAATGGCAGAAAACGAAGAGGAACTAAAGAGCCTCTTGATGAAGGTGAATGAGAAGAGTGAAAAAGCTGGCTTAAAACTCAACATTCAGAAAACTAAGATCATGGCATTTGGTGCCATCATTTCATGGCAAATAGATGCCATTTCATGGCATCACTTCATGGAAACAGTGGAAGCAGTGACAGACTTTATGTTTTTTGGCTCCAAAATCAATGCAAATGGTAACTGCAGCCATGAAATTGAGACACTTGCACCTTCGAAGAAAAGTTATGACCAACCTAGACAGCTTATTAAAAAGCAGAGATATTACTTTGCCAACAGTTTTGTCTAGTCAAAGCTATGGTTTTTCCAGTAGTCATATATGGATGTGAGAGTTGGACTATAAAGAAACCTAAGCACCAAACCTTGATGCTTTTGAACTGTGGTGCTGGAGAAGATTCTCTAGAGTGCCCAGGACAACAGGGAGATCATACCAGTCAATCCTAAAGGAAATCAACCCTGATTATTCATTGGAAAACTGATGCTAAAGCTGAAGGTCAAGTACTTTGGCCACCTGGTGGGAAATAACTGACTCATTGGAAAAGATCTTGATGCTGAGAAAGATGGAAGGCAAGAGGCGAAGGGGACGACAGAGGATGAGATGATTGGATGGCATCGCTGGAAATGAGTTTGAGCCAACTCAAGGAGATAGTGAAGGACAGGGAAGCCTAGTGTGCTGCAGTTCATAGGGTCACAAAAGTCAGGCAGGACTTAGCAACTGAACAACAATATGTACATGTATAGATAGATAGATATTCTTTATCCTTTCTTCTGTTGATGGACATTTAAGTTGCTTCCATGTGTTTGATATTGTAAATAGGCTGCTATGAACATTGGAGTGCATGTATATTTTGAATTAGAGTTTTCTCTAGATAAATGCCTAGGAGGGAGGTTTTTCGACCATATGGTAACTCTATTGTTATTTTTTTAAGGAAAATATATACACCTTTTTCCATAATGCTGCACATATTAACAATCCAAGTAACAGTGTAGGAGGGTTCCTTTGTCTCCCCTCCGTCTCCATCACTTATTACTTGCAGGCTTTTTAATGATGGCCATTCTGATTGGTGTGTTATGATACTTCATTGTAGTTTTGATATGTATTTCTCTAATTATTAGTGCTGTTGAGCATCTTTTCATGTGCTTATTGATATGTCTTCTTTGGATAAATGTCTAGTTAGGTCTTCTGCCCATTTTTCAATTGGGTTATGTGAGTTTTTGTCATTGAGTGGTATGGGTTGTTTGCATATTTTGGTAGTTAACCCTTTGTTGATATCATCATTTGCAAATATCTTCTTCCAGTTCACCGGTTGTCTTTTCATTTTGTTTATGGTTTCCTATGGCTTTCCTGATAGCTCAGTTGGTAAAGAATCCTCTCTCAATGCAGGAGACCCCAGTTTTATTCCTGTATCAGGAAGATCTGCTGGAGAAGGGATAGACTACCCACTCCAGTAATCCTGGGCTGCCCTTGTGGCTCAGCTGGTAAAGAATCTACCTGCAATGTGGGAGACCTGGGTTCAATCCTGGGTTGGGAAGATCCCCTGGAGAAGGGAAAGGCTACTCACTCCAGTATTCTGGCCTGGAGAATTTGATGGACTGTAGTCCATGGGGTTGCAAGTTGGACACACCTGAACCACTTTCACTTTCATGCTCTGCAAAAGCTTTTAAGTTTGATTAGGTTCCATTTGTTTAATTTTGCTTTTATTCCTATCGCACTGGAAGACTGATGTAAGTTTACATTGATACAATTTACGTCAAAGAATGTTTTGCCTTTTTTCTCTTATATGATTTTTATGGTGTCATATCTTATATTTAAGTCTTTAAAGGATTTTGAGTTTATTTTTATGTATGGTGTGAATGAGTGTTCTATCTTCATTGATTCATGTGCAGCTGTTCACCTTTCCCAACACTAATTGCTGAAGAGACTGTCTTTTCTCTATTGTATATTCTTGCATCACTTGTCAAATATTAATTGATGTAGGTGTGTGGATTTATTTCTGGGCTCTCTATTCTGTTCTACTGATCAATATGTCTGTTTTTGAGCCAATACCACATGTTTTAACTACTGTACCTTTGTAGTTCTGTCTGAAGTCTGAGACGGTTCTACCTCCTGCTTGGTCTTTCCCCCCCCTCAGGATTGCTTTGGCAATTCTTAAAATTTTATGATTCCATATAAATTTTAGGATTATTTGTTGTAATTCTGTAAGAAATATCGTGGGTAATTTGATAGAGATCACATCAAGTCTGTGGATTGATTCGGCCATTTGAACAATATTAACCCCACGTCTGAGGTCAGGGGCGGCAGCCGAGAGGAGCAACCCCACGTCCAAGAAGCGGTGGCTGCACAGGCCAGGAGGGCTGAGAGGAGCTACTCCACGTTCAAGGTCAGGAGGGGCGACCTTGTCCAAGGTAAGGAAAGTGGCTGTGCTTTGCTGGAGCAGCCATGAAGAGAGACCCCACATCCAAGGTAAGAGAAACCCAAGTAAGATGGTAGGTGTTACGAGAGGGCATCAGAGGGCAGACACACTGAAACCATAATCACAGAAAACTAGCCAGCCTGACCTCATGGACCACAGCCTTGTCTAACTCAATGAAACTAAGCCATGCTGTGTAGGGCCACCCAAGACGGACGGGTCACGGTGGAAAAGTCTGACAGAATGTGGTCCACTGGAAAAGGGAATGCCAAACCACTTCAGTATTCTTGCCTTGAGAATCCCATGAACAGTATGAAAAGGCACAATGATAGGATATTGAAAGAGGAACTCTCCAGATCCATAGCTGCCCAATATGCTACTGGAGATCAGTGGAGAAATGACTCCAGAAAGAATGAAGGGATGGAGCCAAAGCAAAAACAATACCCAGTTGTGGATGTGACTGGTGATAGAAGCAAGGTCCGATGCTGTAAAGGGCAATATTGCATAGGAACCTGGAATGTTAGGTCCATGAATCAAGGCAAATTGGAAGTGGCAAGAGTGAACGTCCATGTTCTAGGAATCAGCGAACTAAAATGGACAGGAATGGGTGAATTTAGCTCAGATGACCATTATATCTACTACTGTGGGCAGGAATCCTTTAGAAGAAATGGAGTAGCCATCATGGTCAACAAAAGAGTCCAAAATGCAGTACTTGGATGCAATCTCAAAAACGACAGAATGATCTTTGTTCTTTTCCAAGGCAAACTATTCAATATTATGGTCACCCAAGCCTATGCCCCAACCAGTAACGCTGAAGAAGCTGAAGTTCAACTGTTCTGTGAAGACCTACAAGACCTTTTAGAACTAACATCCAAAAAAGATGTCGTTTTCATTATAGGGGCTAAGTCTTCATTTGTGTCTGACTCTGTGTGACCCCAGAGATGGCAGCCCACCGGGCTCCCCTGTCCCTGGGATTCTCCAGGCAAGAACACCGGAGTAGCTTGCCATTTCCTTCTCCAATGCATGAAAGTGAAAAGTGAAAGTGAAGTCACTCAGTCGTGTCCGACTCCTAGCGACCCCATGGACTGCAGCCTACCAGGCTCCTCCGTCCATGGGATTTTCCAGGCAAGAGTACTGGATTGGGGTGCCATTGCCTTCTCCGTCATTATAGGGGACTGGAATGCAAAAGTAGGAAGTCAAAAAACACCTGGAGTAACAGGCAAATTTGGCCTTGGAATACGGAATGAAGCAGGGCAAAGGCTAATAGAGATTTGCCAAGAGAATGTACTGGTTATATAGCAAACACCCTCTTCCAACAACACAAGAGAAGACTCTACAAGTGGACATCACCAGATGGTCAACACTGAAATCAGATTGATTATATTCTTTGCAGCCAAATATGAAGAAGCTCTATACAGTCAGCAAAAACAAGACCAGAAGCAGACTGTGACTCAGATCATGAATTCCTTATTGCCAAATTCAGACTTAAATTGAAGAAAGTAGGGGAAACCACTAGACCATTCAGGTTGACCTAAATCAAATCCCTTATGATTATACAGTAGAAGTGAGAAATAGATTTAAGGGACTAGATTTGATAGAGTACCTGATGAACTATGGACGGACATTCATGACATTGTACAGGAGACAGAGTTCAAGACCATCCCCATGGAAAAGAAATGCAAAAAAGCAAAACAGCTGTCTGAGGAGGCCTTACAAATAGCTGTGAAAAGAAGAGAAGTGAAAAGCAAAGGAGAAAAGGAAAGATATAAGCATCTGAATGCAGAGTTCCAAAGAATAGCAAGGAGAGATAAGAAAGCCTTCCTCACTGAACAATGCAAGGAAATAAAGGAAAATAGCAGAATGGGAAAGACTAGAGATCTCTTCAAGAAAATTAGAGAGATAACAAGGTAACATTTCATGCAAATATAGGCTTGATAAAGGACAGAAATGATATGGACCTAACGGAAGCAGAACACATAAAGAAGAGGTGGTAAAAATACACAGAAGAACTGTACAAAAAAAGATCTTCATAACCCAGATAATCACGATGGTGTGATCACTCACCTAGAGCCAGACATCCTGGAATGTGAAGTCAAGTGGGCCTTAGAAAGCATCGCTATGAGCAAAGCTAGTGGAGGTGATGGAATTCCAGTTGAGTTATTTCAAATCCTGAAAGATGATGCTGTGAAAGTGCTGCACTCAATATGCCAGCCAATTTGGAAAACTCAGCAGTGGCCACAGGACTGGAAAAGGTCAGTTTTCATTACAGTGCCAAAGAAGGCTCAAACTACCACACAATTGCACTCATCTCACATGCTAGTAAAGATATGCTCAAAATTCTCCAAGCCAGGCTTCAGCAATACGTGAACCGTGAACTTCCAGATGTTCAAGCTGCTTTTAGAAAAGGCAGAGGAACCAGAGACCAAATTGCCAACACCTGCTGGATCATGGAAAAAGCAAGAGAGTTCCAGAAAAACATCTATTTCTGCTTTATTTACTATGCCAAAACCTTTGACTGTGTGGATCACAATGAACTGTGGAAAATTCTGAAAGACATGGAAATACAAGACCACCTGACCTGCCTGTTTAGAAACTTATATGCAAGTCGGGAAACAGTTAAAACTGGACATGGAACAACAGACTGGTTCCAAATAGGAACAGGAATATCTTAAGGCTGTATATTGTCACCCTGCTTATTTAATTTATATGCAGAGTACATAATGAGAAATGCTGGACTGGAAGAATCACAAGTTGGAATCAAGATTGCCAGGAGAAATATCAATAACCTCAGATATGCAGATGACACCACCGTTATGGCAGAAAGTGAAGAGGAACTAAAAAGCCTCTTGATGAAAGTGAAGGAGGAGAGTGAAAAAGTTGGCTTAAAGCTCAACATTCAGGAAACGAAGATCATGGCATCTGGTCCCATCACTTCATGGGAAATAGATGGGGAAACAGAGGAAACAGTGTCAGACTTTATTTTTTTGGGCTCCAAAGTCACTGCAGATGGTTATTGCAGCCATGAAATTAAAAGACGCTTACTCCTTGGAAGAAAAGTTATGACCAACTAGATAGCATATTGAAAAGCAGAAATATTTCTTTGCCAACAAAGGTCCATCTAGTCAAGGCTATGGTTTTTCCTGTGGTCATGTATGGATGTGAGAGTTGGACTGTGAAGAAAACTGAGTACTAAAGAATTGGTGTTTTTGAACTGCGTTGTTGGAGAAGACTCTTGAGAGTCCCTTGGACTGCAAGGAGATCCAACCAATCCATCCTAAAGGAGGTCAGTCCTGGGTGTTCATTGGAAGGACTGATGCTAAAGCTGAAACTCCAGTACTTTGGCCACCTCTTGTGAAGAGTTGACTCACTGGAAAAGACCCTGATGCTGGGAGTGATTGAGGTCAGGAAGAGTAGGGGACCACAGAGGATGAGATGTCTGGATGGCATCACCGACTCGATGCACATGAGTTTGGGTAAACTCCTGGAGTTGGTGATGGACAGGGAGGCCTGGCGTGCTGCGATTCATAGGGTCGCCAAGAATTGGACATGACTGAGTGACTGAACTGAACTGAACTGAAACCTTACAATCCAAGAACATGGGATAGCTTTACTTTGATTCCTCTTTAATTCCCTTTATCAATGTATTTTAGTTCTCAGCAAATAAGTCTTTCACATCCTTGGTCAGATTTATTCCTAAATGTTTTATTCTTTTTGACTCAATTTTAGAAGCGATTTTAAAAACCTTTCTATTTTTAACATTTCTTTGTTGCTATACAGAAATGAATCACATTTTTGAATGCTAATCTTGTATCCTGATATCTTGTTAAATTTATCAGTTCTAGTTGTTTTAGGGTTTTCATATATGGTATCATGTCATCTGCATAAAATGACAATTTTGCTTTTCAATTTGAATATTTTTTTTTCTTATGAATTTAAATTAATCTGAATATCTTTTATTTCTTTACCTTGATTGCTATGGCTATGACATTCAGTATGATATTGAATATGAGTGATGGCAGTGGGCATCCTTGTCTTGTTTCAGGTTTTTATGGGAAGTCTTTCAACATTTCACTGTTGAGTGTTATATTGGCCATGGATTTGTTATAGATTTTATTGCATTGAAATATGCTCCCTAAGTTTTTTTCTTAAATCATGAATCAATGTTGAATTTTGTCATTTGTTTTTTTTGCATCTGTTGAGAAGATCATGTAGTTTTTATTTCTTTTGTTTTGTTGATGTGGTATTGACTGTTGTATCGACACATTGATTGACTTGCATATGTTGAGTTATTATTGTGACTCTGGTATAAATTAACTTGATTGCCATGTATGAATTTTTTAATGTATTCTTAGAGTTGGTTATTAATATTTTGTTGGGGATTTATGCTGTATATGCATTTTGTTAATATAGTTTCTCATGTTTATAAACAGATCAGAAATATGGCATCACCACCTTGATGGACATGAGTTTGAGCAAGCCTCTGGAATTGGTGATGGACAGAGAAGTCTGGTGTGCTGCAATCCAAGAGGTCACAAAGAGTTGGACACGACTGAGCAACTGAACTGAACCTATATATTTACCTTCTCTACATGGTATAAAAAGTGATGATGAAAGCACATTAAAGTACTGTTCAGCAATTTGTATTTCAATATTTTTGAGAATGATCTAGATAGTCATTGAATGTTTATTATTTAGCTTAGTTTAGTACAGATTTAAGGGCTTCCCTGATGACTCAGTTGGTAAAGAATCTGCCTGCAATGCAGGAGACCTGAGTTCAATCCCTGGGTTAGGAAGATCCCCTGGAGCAGGTAATGGCAACCCACTCTAGTATGCTTATCTGAGAAATCCCATGGATAGAGGAGCCTAGCAGGCTCCAGTTCACAGACTTCCAAGAATCAGACACAACTTAGTGACTAAACCAACACCAGTACAGATTTAGTTTCAAGTTACTGAAATGTCTCTCTCTTTAGTTGCAAAGTCGTGAACATCAGACACGTGAAAACAATGTCTTCTAGCTTTTACTCTAAAATTTTTAGCTATGGGGTTTGCAAAAAAGTTGGACATGACTTAGGGACTGAACAACAGCAACAGTAAAAATAATCATAAAATTCCCTGGTTTATGTCCACTTTATAGTTTTATCTGAATTGTGATTCTGGGAAATGGGATAATTTAAGGTTAAATATTTATCAATATTTATGGAGGAGACTTTAAGATTTTCTCTTATTTTGGTATGTAATCTAGTGGAGGCTCTAGACTTGTTTTAGCCCAGTGACGGGGGAGACATCTAGCAATTGTTTCAGTTCAGTTCCTCAGTCATATCCAACTCTTTGGGACCCCATGGACTGCAGCACACCAGGATTCCCTGTCCACCATCAACTCTCAGAGCTTGCTCAAACTCATGTCCACCTAGTCGGTGATGCCCTCCAACCATCTCATCCTCTGTCGTCTCCTTTTCCTCCTGCTTTCAGTCTTTCCCAGCATCAGGGTCTTTTCCAGTGAGTCAGTTCTTTGCATCAGTTGGGCAAAGTATTGGAGCTTCAGCATCAGTCCTTCCAATGAATATTCAGGGTTGATTTCCTTTGAAAGTGAAAGTGTTAGTCACTCAGTCTTGTCCTACTCTTTGTGAGCCCACAAACTGTAATTTGCCAGATTCTCTGTCCATGGAATTCTCCAGGCAGGAATACTGGATTGGGTTGCCATTCTCTTCTCTGGGGGTGATTTCCTTTAGGATTCACTGATTTGGTCTCTCTGGTGTCCAAGGGACTATCAAGAGTCTCCTTCAGCACCACAGTTCAAAAGCATCAATTTTTTGGCACTAAGCAGCCTTTATGGTCCAACTCTCACATCTGTGCATGACTACTGGAAAAACAATAGCTTTGACTATACAGACCTTTGCTGGCCAAGTGATGTCTCTACTTTTTAATACACTGTCTAGGTTTGTCATAGCTTTCCTTCCAAGGAGCAAGCGTCTTTTAATTTCATGGCTGCAGTCACTGTCTGCAGTGATTTTGGGGCCCAAGAAAATAAAATATGTCACTGCTTCCACATTTTCCCATCTATTTGACATGAAGTAATGGGACAAGATGTCATGATCTCAGTTTTTTGAATGCTGAATTTTAAGCCAGCATTTTCACTCTCCTCTTTCACCCTTATCAGAAGCTCTTTAGTTTTTCACTTTCTGCCATTAGGGTTCTATCATCAGCATATATGATGTTACTGATTTTGTCCTGGCAATCTTTATTCCAGCTTGTGTGTCAACCAGTCTGGGATTTTGCATGATGTACTCTGCATATAAGTTAAATAGTTAAGGTGACAATATACAGCCCTGACGTACTCCTTTCCCAATTTTGAACCACTCTGTTGTTTCATGTGTGATTCTAACTGTTGCTTCTTGAGCTGCATACAGATTTCAGAAGAGGTAGGTAAGGTAGTCTGGTATTCCTAACTCTTTAAGAATTTTCCACAGTTTTTTTGATCCACAGTCAAAGGCTTTAGCATAGTCAGTGAAGCAGAGGTAGATATTTTTCTGGAATTCTCTTGCTTTTTCTATGATCCAACGGATGTTGGTAATTTGATCTATGGTTCCTCTGCCTTTTTTAACTAGTTTGAAATTTGGAAGTTCTCAGTCCACATACTGTTGAAATCTATCTGAAAGGATTTTGAGCACTACTTTGCTTGCATGTGAAATGAGTGCAATTGTGCATTGTCTTGAATCTTCTTTGGCATTGCTGTTCTTTGGGATTAGAATGAAAACTTAACTTTTGCAGTCCTGTGGCCATTGCTGAGCTTTCCAAATTTGCTGGTATATTGAGTGCAGCATTTTCACAGCATTATCTTATAGGATTTGAAACGTTTCAGCTGAAATTCCATCACACCCACTAGCTGTGTTGTAGTAATGCTTCTTAAGGCCCATTTGACTTCACACTTCAGGATATCTGGCTCTAGGTGAGTAACCACACCATTGTGGTTGTCAAAGTCATTAAAATCTGTTTCTTGTATAGTTCTTCTGTATATTCTTGCCTCTTCTTAATATCTTCTACTAAATATTCTTCTGTATATTCTTGCCTCTCCTTAAAATCCTCTTAATATCTTCTTCTGTTAGATCCATACCATTTCTATATTTTATTGTGCCCATGTTTGCATGAAATATTTCCTTGGTATCTTTAATTTTCTTGAAGAGATCTCTACTCTTTCCCATTCTGTCGTTTTCCTCTGTTTCTTTGCATTGTTCACTTAAGGCTATTTTACCTCTCCTTGCTCTTCTTTGGAACTCTGCATTCACATGGGTATATCTTTCCTTTTCTCCTTTGCCTTTCACTTCTCTCTACTTAGCTATTTTTAAGGCCTCCTCAGACAACCATTTTGTCCTTTTGCATTTCTTTTCTTGGGCATGGTTTTGATCACTGCCTCCTGTTTTATGTTATGAACTTCTGACCATAGTTCTTCAGCCACTCTATCAGATCTAATTCCTTGAATCTACTTGTTACTTCCACTATATAATCATAAGGGATTTGATTTAGATCATGCCTGAATGGCCTAGTAGTTTCCCTACTTTCTTCAATTTAAGTCTGAGTTTTGCAGTGAGGAGTTCATGATCTGAGCCACAGTCATCTCCCAGTCTTGTTTTTGCTGACTGTATAGAGCTCCATATTTGTCTGCTAAGAATATAGTCAATCTAAAAAAAAAAAAGAATATAGTCAATCTGATTTTAGTATTTACCATCTGGTTATGTCCATGTATAGAGTCATCCCTTGTGTTGTTGGAAGAGGGTGTTTGCTATGATTAGTGCATTCTCTTGGCAAAACTCTGTTAGCCTTTGGCCTACTTTATTTTGTACTCCAAGGCTAAACTTGCCTGTTACTCCAGGTATCTCTTGACTTCATATTTTTGCATTTCAGTCCCCTATGATGAAAAGGACATCTGCTTTTGGTGTTAGTTCTAGGAGGTCTTGTAGGCCTTCATAGAACTGTTCAACCTCAGCTTCTTCAGTATTAGTGGTTGGGGCATTGACTTGGATTACTGTGATATTGAATGGTTTGCCTTGGAAACGAACCAAGATCATTGTGTCCTTTTTGAGAGTGCACACAAGTACTACATTACAGACTCTTTAGTTGACTATGAGAATTGCTGTATTTCTTTTCTTTTTTTAATTGATTACTTTACTTCAGTTGGAAGCTAATTACTTTAAAATATTGTAGTGGTTTTGCCATACATTGACATGAATTAGCCATGGGTGTATGTGTGTCCCCCATCCTGAAACCCCTCCCACCTCCCTCCTCATCCCCTCCCTCAGGGTCTTCCCAGTGCACCAGCCATGAGCACCCTGTCTCATGCATCGAACTTGGACTGGTCATCTATTTCATATATGGTGATATATATGTTTCAATGCTATTCTCTCAAATCATCTCACCCTTGCCTTATCCCACAGAGTCCAAAAGTCTGTTCTTTATCTCTGTATCTCTTTTGCTGTCTTGCATATAGGGTCATCGTTACCATCTTTCTAAATTCCATATATACGTGTTAATATAGTGTACTGGTGTTTTTCTTTCTGACTTACTTCATTCTGTATAATAGGCTCCAGTTTCATCCTCCTCATTAGAACAGATTCAAATGTGTTCTTTTTAATAGCTGAGTAATATTCCATTGTGTATATGTACCACATCTTTCTTATCCATTTGTCTGCTGATGGACATCTAGGTTGCTTTCATGTCCTAGCTATTGTAAACAGTGCTCTGATGAACATTGGGGGCTCCATTTCTTTTAATGAATTCTTCCCCACAGTAATAGATATAATGGTCATCTGAATTAAATTCACCCATTCCAGTCCATTTTAGTTCACTGAATCCTAAAATGTTGATCTTCACTCTTGACATTCCCTGCCTGACCACTTCCAGTTTTCCTTGATTCATGGACCTACATTCCAGGTTCCTATGCAATATTGTTCTTTACAGGGTTGGACTTTACCTTCACCATCAGACACACATCCACAACTGGATATAGCTTCTGCTTTGGCTCAATTTCCTTATTCCTTCTGGAGCTATTTATCCACTCTTCTCCGGTAACAGTGTCATATACTTTTGCTTTTTCATTCAGTGAATGGGGTTCACAATGACAGACTGATGAAGTGGTTTGCCATTCCATTCTTCAGTGGAACACATGTGTTGTTTGTAATGTCTCCCTTTTCTCTTCTGATTTATTTGATTTGAGCCCTCTCACTTTTTCCCTTGGTTCGGTTCAATTTAGTCACTCAGTTGTGTCTGACTCTTTGTGAACCCATAGAATGCAGCATGCCAGGCCTCCCTGTCCATCACCAACTCCTGGAGTTTACTCAAATTCATGTCCTTTGAGTCGGTGATGCCATCCAAGCATCTCATTCTCTGTTGTCCCCTTCTCCTCCCACCTTCAATCTTTTCCGGCATCAGGGTCGTTTACCATGAGTCAGTCTTTCCCATCAGATGGCCAATGTATTTGGAGTTTCAGCTTCAGAATCAGTCCTTCCAATGAATATTCAGGACTGATTTTCTTTAGGATGGACTGGTTGGGTCTCCTTGGTGTCCAAGGGACTCTCAAGAGTCTTCTCCAATACCACAGTCCAAAAGCATCAATTCTTCAGTGCTCAGCTTTCTTTATAGTCCAACTCTCACATCCATACATGACAACTGGAAACACCATAGCTTTGACTAGACAGACCTTTTTTGGCAAAGCAATGTCTCTGCTTTCTAATACGCTGTCTAGGAGTTTTCTGAATGTTGAGCTTTAAGCCAAATTTTTCACTCTCCTCTTTCACTTTCATCAAGAGGCTTTTTAGTTCCTCTTCACTTTCTGCCATAAGGGTGGTGTCATCTGCATATCTGAGGTTATTGATATTTCTCCCAGCAATCTTGATTCCAGCTTGTGCTTCATCCAGCCTAGCATTTCTCCTGATGTACTCTGCATATAAGTTAAATAAGCAGGGTAACAATATACAGCCTTAACATACTCCTTTCCTATTTGGAACCAGTCTGTTGTTCCATGTCTGGTTCTAACTGTTGCTTCCTGACCTGCATACAAATTTCTCAAGAGGTAGGTCAGGTGGTCTGGATTCCCATCTCTTTCAGAATTTTTCACAGTTTATTGTGATGCACACAGTCAAAGGCTTTGGCATAGTCAATAAAGCAGATATAGTTGTTTTTCTGGAACTCTCTTGCTTTTTCGATGATCCAGCAGATGTTGGCAATTTGGTCTCTGATTCCTCTGCCTTTTCTAAATCCAGCTTGAACATCAGGAAATTCATGGTTCATGTATTGTTGAAGCCTGGCTTGGATAGTTTTGAGCATTGCTTTACTAGCGTGTGAGATGAGTGTAATTGTGCAGTAGTCTGAGCATTCTTTGACATTGTCTTTCTTTGGGATTGGAATGAAAACCGACCTTTTCCAGTTCTCTGGTGGCCTGGAAAACTGCTGAGTTTTCCAAATTTGCTGGCATATTGAGTGCAGCACTTTCACAGCATCATCTTTTAGGATTTGAAATAGCTCAAATAATTCCATCACCTCCACTAGTTTTGTTTGTAGTGATGCTTCCTAAGGCTGACTTGACTTCACATTCCAGGATGTCTGGCTCTAGGTAAGTGATCATACCATCATGCTTATCTGGGTTGTGAAGATCTTTTTTGTACAGTTCTTCTGTGTATTCTTGCCACCTCTTCTTAATATTTTCTGTTTCTGTTAGGTCCGTACCATTTCTGTCACCAGATGGTCAGCACTGGGATCAGATTGATTATATTCTTTGCAGCCAAAAATGGAGAAGCTCTATACAGTCAGCAAAAACAAGACTAGGAGCTGACTGTAGCTCAGATCATGAACTCCTTATTGCCAAATTCAGACTCAAATTGAAGAAATTAGGGAAAACCACTAGACCATTCAGGTATGACATAAATCAAATCACATAATTGATATCACATGATATTTGTTTTTCTCTTTGTGACTTACTTCACTGAGTATGATAATCTCTAGATCTATCCATGTTGCTGCAAATGTCATTGTTTTATTCTCTTTTATGGCTAAGTAGTATTTAAATTGGGGAAGACAATGGCACCCCACTCCAGTACTCTTGCCTGGAAAATCCCATGGATGGAGGAGCCTGGTAGGCTGCAGTCCATGGGGTTCTAGGAGTCAGACACGACTGAGCGACTTCACTTTCACTTTTCACTTTCATGCATTGGAGAAGGAAATGGCAAGCCACTCCAGTATTCTTGCCTTCAGAATCCCAGGGACGGGGAAGCCTGGTGGGCTGCCGTCTCTGGGGTCGCACAGAGTCGGACAGGACCGAAGCGACTTAGCAGCGGCAGCAGCAGTATTTAAATACATATACTTCCCTAGTAGCTCAGTGGTAAAGGATATGTCTGCCAGTGCAGGAGATATGGGTTTGATCCCTGGGTTAGAAAAAAATTCTGGAGAAGAAAATGGCAACCCACTCCAGTATTCTTGCCTGTGAAATCCCATGGACAGAGGAACCTGGTGGGTTATGGTTCATGGGGTTGCAAAAAGAGCCAGATAAGACTTAACAACTAAACAATGGGTGAGTAGTATTCCAATACATATACACCAGATTTTTGTTATCCATTCATCTGTCAATAGACATATAGGTTGCTTGTATATCTTGAATATTGCAAATAGTGCTGATATAAATATTGGGGTGGATGTATGTTTCCAAACTAAAGTTTACTCTGGATATATTAGACATAGGAGAGAGATTGGTGGATCATATGGTAACTCCATATTTCTTTAGGAACCTCCATACTGTTTTCCATTATGGCTGCATCAATTTAAAGTGCCACCGACAGTGTAGGAGGGTTCTTTCTTCTCCCCACCCTCTATAGCACTTGTTATTTGTAGACTTTTTAATGATGGCAATTATGACAAGTGTGAGGTAATACCTCATTGTGGTTTTGATTTGCAGTTCTCTGATAATTAGCAAGGCTGAGTATCTTATCATATGCCTATTGGTTATCGGTTTTTTTTTTTTTTTTTTTTGAGGAATGTCTATTTAGGTCTTCTGCCATTTTTCAATTGGGTTGTTTTATTTTTTGTTATTGAGTTGTATGGGTTGTTTACATATTTTGGCAATTAAACTCTTGTTGGTCACATTACTTGCAATATTTTCTTCCATTCTTAGCTTTTTTTTCATTTTGTTTATGGTTCCCTTTGCTGTGCAAAAGCTTATAAGTTTGATTAGGTCCATTTTGTTTATTTTTTACTTTCATTCTATTGCCTTTAGAGATTGACCTATGAAAACACTGGTACAATTTATATCAGAGAATTGTTCGCATTTGCTTTCTTCCAGAAATTTTACAATGCCATGTATTACATTTAAGTTTTTAAGCAATTTTGAGTTTATTTTTGTATATGGTGTGAGGAAATGTTCTAACTTCATTAATTTACATGGGGCTGTCTACCTTTTCCAACACTACTTGGTGAAGAGACTCTTTCCTCTGTTCTTTTTTCTGGCTTTATTGAAGATTAAATCTTTATTGAGGATAATCTCCTTTATTGAAGATTAATTGTACACAAGTGTCTCCGTTCATTTCTGGGCTCTCTACTCTGTTCCATTAATCAATATGTTTGTTTTTGTGCAAATATCATGTGTCTTGATTACTGTAACTTTGTCGTATTATCTGAAGTCTGGGAGGGTTATGCCTTCTGCTTTGTTAATTTTTCCTCAGAATTGCTTTGGCAATTCTGGTTCTTTTATGGATTAAAAAAAAATAAAATTTAAGATTATTTGTTCTAGTTCTGTGAAAGTAAAATGGGTAATTTGATAGGAATCACATTAAATCTATAGATTACTTCTGGTGTTTGTGTTTAGTTGCCAAGTTGTGTCCAACTCTCTGTGACCCATCTGGACTGTAGCCTGCCAGGCTCCTCTGTCCATGAGATTTTTCAGGCAAGAATACTGGAGTGAGTTGCCATATCCTCCTCCAGGGGACCTTTCTATCCCAGGGATTGGACTTGCATCTCCAGTGTCTTCTGCATTGCAGGTGGATTCTTCCTCTACTTTTTTGGAAGAGTCTAATAAGAAAAGGTATAAGTTCTTTGTGTGTTTGATAGAATTCCGTGGTGAAATCAACTGTTCCTGGACTTCTGTTTTCAGGGCTTTTTTTTTTTTTTTTCAGTTCAGTTCAGTTGCTCAGTCGTGTCCGACTCTTTGTGACCCCATGAATTGCAGCATGTCAGGCCTCCCTGTCCATCACCAACTCCCGGAGCTCACTCAAACTCGTGTCCATCAAATCGGTGATGCAATCCAGCCATCTAATCCTCTGTCTTTCCCTTCTCCTCCTGCCCTCAATCCCTTCCAGCATCAGAGTCTTTTCCAATGAGTCAGCTCTTTGCATGAGGTGGCCAAAGTATTGGAGTTTCAGCTTTAGCATCAGTCCTTCCAATGAGCACCCAGGACTGATCTCCTTTAGGATGGACTGGCTAGATCTCCTTGCAGTCCAGAGGACTCTCAAGAGTCTTGTCCAACACCACAGTTCAAAAGCATCAATTCTTCGGTGCTCAGCGCTCTTCACAGTCCAACTGTCACTTCCATACATGCGCACTGGAAAAACCATAGCTTTGACTAGACGGAATTTTGTTGGCAAAGTAATGTCTCTGCTTTTAAATTCACTTCTACTGTTTGGTCTGTTCATTTTATCTATTTCTTCTTTTTAGAAAATAATTTTATTTATTTATTCATTTTTGGCTATGCTGGATCTTCATTGCTGTGTAGGCTTTTCTCTAGTCGTGGTGAGTGGGCCTAACTATTCTCCAGTTGTGGTCAATAGCTTCTCACTGCAGTGGAGTCTCTTTTGGAGGATGGTCTCTAGGCATGTGGGCTTCAGTAGTTGTGGCACGAGGGCTCAGTAGTTCTGGCTCCCAGGTTCCAGCACACAGGCTCCGGAGTTGTGGCACATGGGCTTAATTGCTCCACAGCATGAGGGATCTTCTTGAACTAGGGATTGAATCAATATCTCTTGCATTGGCAGACAGATTCTTTACCATTGAGTCATCAGGGAAGCCTGCATTTCTTCTTGACTCAGTGTTGGTTGGATGAAAGTTTTTAGAAATGTTCATTTCTTCTAGGTTGTCTCATATGCGTACATATAATTGTTTGTAGTATTCTCTTATGGTATTTTGGAATTCTGCAGTAACAGTTGTTATTTCTCCTCTTTCCTTTACTACTTTATTTGGGTTTTTTTCTTCTTGGTGAGCTATGCTAGTGGTTAGTCAGTTTTATTTATATTTTTAACAAAACAGGTCTTGGTTTTGTAGATGTCTTCTATTTTTTCTCTATTTTATTTATTTCCTTTCTGCTTTTTATTATTTCCTTTCTTCTGCTGACTTTGGGTTTTGTTGCTCTTCTTTTTCCTAATTTTTTAAAGTTGTAGGTTAGGATATTTATTTTAGAATTTTCTTATCTTTTGAGGAAGTTCAGCATGAACTTCCCTCTAAGAACTGCTTTAGCTGCACCCCATATATTTGTTATGGCTGTGTTTTCATTGTTCTTTGTGTCAATGTATTTTAAATTTCCTTTGATTTCATGGTTGATCCATTGTTTTTTGTTTTTAGTAATTATTTTTTTTTAGTGTTCATGTGTTCACTAAAGAGTCCCATCTTTTCTAAGACTGATTCTAGTTTTATACTATTTGGTGTCAGAAAAAAATTCTTTAAATGATTTCTATTTGTTCAATTTTTGAGGCTTGTTTCCTGACCTAATATGTGGTCTATCCTAGAAAATATTTCTTGTGTACTTGAAAAGAAACATGTATCTAGTTTTTTGGATGTAGTATAATATAAACAAAAATTAAATGCAACTAATCTTTTATATCATTTTGAACCTCTGTTGCCTTACATTATTGATTTTCTGTCTAGATGATCTGTTCATATATATATCAGTGGGATGTTAAAATTTTTCCATTATTGTTTTAGTGTCAATTTCTCCCTTTCTGTATTTGTTTTACATATTAAGATGCTTCTATGTTGGGTTCATAAGTATTAACAAGTGTAGTATCCTCTCCTTGTATTGATCCTTTTATTATTATACACTGTCCTTCTTTGTCCTTCTTTATGGCCTTTGTTTTAAAGTCTATGTTGTTGGATATTATTATTGCTATTCCCATTTTCTTGTCTTTTCTGTTTGCATGAAATATCTTTTTCTATCCCCTCACTTTCGATCTGGGTGACATTTGCCCCAAAGTGGGTCTCTTGTAGGCAGCATATTCACTCTCTGTTTTTTAAATCCAGTTGCTGACTGGAGCATTTAGTCCATTGACATGTAAATTAATTATTGATAAATGTGTTTTCATTGCCATTAAAAACCTTCTTTTCCATTGATTTTTGCAAAATATAAGTTCTTTGTTCAGTTCTTCATGTTTATTCTTTTGCCATTAATTATAGATATAACTTCTTTATAAAATTATTTTTGTTTTTTTTTAAAACTTATTATTTAAGTGAAATTCAGTCCTTTTATATATTTGAATTTCCTATTGTAATTTTTTCTTTTCTGTAGATTCTTGCCTGTTTTCTATGCAGAGAAACCTTTGAATATTTATTTTAGGGAGGTTTAGTATTGCTGTTTTCTTTTAATTTTTGGTTGTCTGGGAAATTATCTCTCCTATTCTAAATGACAGTCTTGCTGGGTAGATTATTATATATATATATAAGGATTTTCTCTTTCTGGACTTAGAATATGTTATGTCACTGCCTTTGGACTGCAAAATTTATTTAGAGAAATCATCTGATAGTCTTATATGGGTTCTTTTTAAATTAATATTTGTTTTTTTCTTGCAGTCTTTAGAATACTCTCTTTAACTTTTACCGTTTTAATCATAATATGTCTTGGTATGGCTTTGTTTGGGTTTATCTTATTTGAGACTCACTGTTCTTTTTGTACCTGGATATCTGTTTTCTTCTTTTGGTTTGGTGTTTTCAGACATAATTTCTTCAAATACCTTTTTGATGTCCTTCTCTATTTTACTCTGAAACTCCTATTATAACATAGGTTAGCATGCTTTGTATTATTTCATATATTTTGTATGTTACTTTTTTTTTCATTTGTCTTTCAGTCTGATGTTCCGATTGGGTGATTTCCATTATTCTATCTTCCAGACTAGTTTTTCATTCTTCTATGTTATTGTTTCTTTTTCATTTCTTCTAGATTGGTTTTTATACTCCTTAATTTAGTTGTCTAATTTTGGTTCCTCATTGTGTTTCCAGTTTATTCATTGGTGATATGCATTTCTACTGATAATCTTTCTTAATTCTTTTAAATTTTTATTACCTTCTTTTTGAACTAAAAATCTATTAGACTAGTGATGTCTGTTTCATGATTTGTTCTTTCAGGTAATTTATCTTGTTCTTTTAATTGGGAGTAGGTCCTATACTTTTTTGTTTTACTTAACTTTCTCTATCTTTAAGAATTTAGGAGTAACAGTTATTTGTTTTGGTCTTGAAAAGGTGTTTTTTATGTGAGATTGTCCCTGTTTTGTCCTTTTCATTATAGTGGACTGGAATGCAAAAGTAGGAAGAAAAGAAACACCTGGAGTAACAGGAAAATTTGGCTTTGAAGTACAGAAGGAAGCAGGGCAAAGGCTAATAGAGTTTTGCCAAGAGAACACACTAGTCATAGCAAACACCTTCTTGAACAACACAAGAGAAGACTCTACACATGGACATCACCAGATGGTCAACATCAAAATCAGATTGATTATATTCTTTGCAGCCAAAGATGAAGAAGCTCTATACAGTCAGCAAAAACAAGACTGGGAGCTGGCTGTGGCTCAGATCATAAACTCCTTATTGCCAAATTCAGACTTAAATTGAAGAAAGTAGGGAAAGCCATTAGACCATTCAGGTATGACCTAAATCAAATCCCTTATGATTATACAGTGGAAGTGAGAAATAGATTTAAGGGATTAGATCTGATAGATAGAGTGCCTGATGAACTCTGGATGGAGGTCTGTGATGTTGTACAGGAGACAGGGATCAGGACCATCCCCATGGAAAAGAAATGCAAAGAAGCAAAGTGGCTGTCTGAGTTAAGTTAAGTCACTTCAGTCGTGTCCGACTCTGTGTGACCCCATAGATGGCAGCCCACCAGGCTCCACCATCCCTGGGATTCTCCAGGCAAGAATACTGGAGTGGGTTGCCATTTCCTTCTCCAATGCATGAAAGAGAAAAGTGAAAGTAAACTCGCTCAGTCGTGTCCGACTCTTAGCGACCCCATGGACTGCAGCCCACCAGGCTCCTCTGTCCATGGATTTTCCAGGCAAGAGTACTGGAGTGGGGTGCCATTGGCTGTCTGAGGAGGCCTTACAAATATCTGTGAAAAGAAGAGAAGCAAAAAGTAAAGGAGAAAAGGAAAGATATTCCCATTTGAATGCAGAGCTCCGAAGAATAGCAAGGAGAGAGAAGAAAGCCTTCCTCAGCAATCAATGCAAAGAAATAGAGGAAAACAACAGAATGGGAAAGACTAGAGATCTCTTCAAGAAAATTGGAGATACCAAGGGAATATTTCATGCACAGATGAGCTTGATAAAGGACAGAAATGGTATGGACCTAACAGAAGCAGAAGATATTAAGAAGAGGTGGCAAGAATACACAGAAGAACTGTACAAAAAAGAGCTTCATGACCCAGATGATCACGATGGTGTGATCACCCACCTAGAGGCAGACATCCTAGAATGTGAAGTCAAGTAGGCCTTGGAGAGCATCACACGAACACAGCTAGTGGAGGTGATAGAATTCCAGTTGAGCTATTTCAAATCCTGAAAGATGATGCTGTGAAAGTGCTGCACTCAATAAATATGCCAGCCAATTTGGAAAACTCAGCAGTGGCCACAGGACTGGAAAAGATCAGTTTTCATTCCAATCCTAAAGAAAGGCAACGCCAAAGAAGGCTCAAACTACCACACAATTGTACTCATCTCACACGCTAGTAAAGTAATGCTTAAAATTCTCCAAGCTAGGCTTCAGCAATACGTGAACCATGAACTTCCAGATGCTCAAGCTGGTTTTAGAAAAGGCAGAGGAACCAGAGATCAAATTGCCAACATCCACTGGACCATCAAAAAAGCAAGAGAGTTCCAGAAAAATATCTATTTCTGCTTTATTGATTATGACAAAGCCTTTGACTGTGTGGATCACAATAAACTGGAAAATTCTGAAAGAAATGGGAATACCAGACTACCTGACAAGCCTCTTGAGAAACCTATATGCAGATCAGGAAGCAACAGTTAGAACTGGACATGGAACAACAGACTGGTTCCAAATAAGAAAAGGAGTACATCAAGGCTGTATATTGTCATTCTGCTTATTTTACTTATATGCAGAGTACATCATGAGAAACACTGGGCTGGAAGAAGCACAAGCTGGAATCAAGATTGCTGGGAGAAATATCAATAACCTCAGATATGCAGATGACACCACCCTTATGGCAGAAAGTGAAGAGGAACTAAAAAGCCTCTTAATGAAAGTGAAAGAGGAGAGTGAAAAAGTTGGCTTAAAGCTCAACATTCGGAAAACAAAGATCATGGCATCTGGTCCCATCACTTCATGGGAAATAGATGGGGAAACAGTGGATACAGTGTCAGACTTTATTTTTTGGGGCTCCAAAATCACTGCCAATGGTGACTGCAACCATTAAATTAAAAGACGCTTGCTCCTTGGAAGGAAAGTTATGACCAACCTAGGTAGCATATTGAAAAGCAGAGACAGTACTTTGCCAACAGAGGTCCATCTAGTCAAGGCTATGTTTTCTCCAGTGGTCATGTATGGATGTGAGAGTTGGACTGTGAAGAAAGCTGAGTGCCAAAGAATTGATGCTTTTGAACTGTGGTTTTGGAGAAGACTCTTTAGAATTCCTTGGACTGCAAGGAAGTCCAACCAGTCCATCCTAAAGAAGACTAGTCCTGGGTGTTCATTGGAAGGACTGATGCTGAGGCTGAAACTCCAATACTTTGGCCACCTCACGTGAAGAGTTGACTCATTGGAATAGACCCTGATGCTGTGAGTGATTGGGGGCAGGAGAAGAAGGGATGACAGAGGATGGGATGGTTGGATGGCATCACTTACTTGATGGACAAGAGTTTGAGTAAACTCCGGGAGTTGATGATGGACAGGGAGACCTGACGTGCTGTGATTCATGGGGTTGCAAAGAGTCAGACATGACTGAGTGACTGAAATGAACTGTCCCTGTTTAGATGATGTGAGTCCAATATTTTTGGTGTGAGAATTGTTTTTGATATGGATGCCAGCCACATTGTCCCTCAGAGAGTACTGGTCATTCTTTCCTTGAGAGGGGATGTGATTGATGTTGGTCACCAGAGCCTGCACTGAATGTGAGGTGAGGTCTCCTCATTGCTCTGTGGCTAACACAGCCCTGTGGAGGCAGGGCCTACTTCCCAGTTGTTTGAGCAGAAACACTGAAGGTTGGGTTTGATAAGGCTCTGTTGTCCTTGAATGTGTGCTTTGTCCAATAGGTGAGAGCCCTATTGAATCAAGTGAGGCTCATGAGGTCATCAGAGAAGGCAGAGGTACCCCACTCCAGTACTCTTGCCTGGAAAATCCCATGGATGGAGGAACCTGGTAGGCTGCAGTCCATGGGGTCGCTAAGAGTCGGACACGAATGAGTGACTTCACTTTCACTTTTCACTTTCATGCATTGGAGAAGGAAATGGCAATGCACTCCAGTGTTCTTGCCTGGAGAATCCCAGGGACAGAGGGGCCTGGTGGGCTGCCGTCTGTGGGGTCGCACAGAGTCAGACACGACTGAAGTGACTTAGCAGCACCAGCATGAGGTCATAGTGAACCTATGCACCATCTGTGCAGGCATCTGCCCAGAAGCAGCTCAGGGTCATGTACCTTTCTCCATTGTGTTTGTCTCAGACCTATTGGTAGGCTGGTAGAGTATACTGGTGCTGCAGGCTGAGGTGCTGTGGTTGCAGGAATTGAAGTGGTTGTGCTGCAGCCTGGGACCTACACTGATGCTCTCACAAGTCTCTCCCAGGAACTGGCTGCTCCAGATCTGGCTCCATGATGCAGTGTAGGGTGGGCCGAAATGGAGTGCTTCCACTAGCACCTGTCGTGTACTCCTCCTCAGCATCAGTCCGCCTAAGATGTACATTTATATGACAGTATTTGGTGTATGGGCCAAAAAAGCTCATAGCTACTAGACATGCCCCCATTGTGCAGGTATTATAAATAGCATCAGAGGCCAAATCTATCACTGCTGTGTGCATACGCACAAAGCCTTTTGTGGCTGAACCTTCCCCTGCAGTGCAAGCACTGACATTGGGCACTAATGCTGGACATAGATCCACCATGCAAGTGTGACAATAGGCTCTGATGCCGAACATGCACCCTACATGCATTCATCAAAAATGGGCTTCAAGGTTCAGAATGGGCTATATCCCAGGCCCCTGGACTGTCTCTGGACAGCTAGACTATGTCTTATTTCAGGAACTGACTACCCAAGATTCAGCACTTAGCCATTGTGTGTACTAGCAGCCTTGCCTGGCATGTCTTTTGGACTTGGAAGTGCAACAAAGTGGCAACCATCAGCACTGGTCTCTTTCCACCTCTTTTAAACTTCCTACAAGGTTGATAAGTGGTATATCTACTATTTTCTGTATATTTGCCTTTACCATTTAGTTTTTATCTCTCATAATATTTATATTTCTAGCTGTGTTCTTTTTACTCCCTTGAGAGAAGATTTGTAAAGGTGGTTTAGTGGTGTTAATATCTTTAGGCTTTTGCTTGTCTAACAAAACAAAACGAAACAAAACAAAACAAAACACTGGATCATAGTGTTCATATGCCATTCTGAATCACAGTCTTGCCAGGCAGAGCATTCTTGGTTGTAGAGCAACCAAGAATGGTTGCTCTTGCCAGGCAGAGCATTCTTAAATTTGTTGTTGTTCAGTCAATAACATGTCTCTCACTCTTTGTGACCTCAAGGTCTGTAGCCCACCAGATTTCTCTGTCCATAGGGATTCTCCAGGCCAGAATATTGGAATGGGTTGCCATTCCCTTCCAGGATCTTCTCAGACTCATGTGCATTGAGTTGGTAATGCTATCTAACCATCTTATCTTCTACTGACCTCTTCTCCTTTTGCCTTCAATCTTTTCCAACATCAGTGTCTTTTCCAATGGTTGGCTCTTTGCATCAGGTGGTCAGAGTATAGGAATTTCAGCATCAGTCCTTCCAGTGAATATTCAGAGTTAGATTTCCTTTAGGACTGACTGGTTTAATCTCCTTGCTGTGTAAGAGACTCTCAAGAGTCTTCTCCACCTCCACAATTTGAAAGCATCAATTCTTCAGCACTCAGCCTTCTTTATGGTCCAACTGTCACATCCATACCTGACTACTGGAAAGACTATAGCTTTGACTATACACAAATTTGCCAGCAAAGTGATGCCTCAGCTTTTTAATATGCTTTCTAGGTTTGTCATAGCTTTCCTTTCAAGGAGCAAGTATATTTTAATTTCCTGGTTGCAGTCACCATCCTCAGTGATTTTGGAGGCTGAGAAAATAAAAGGTATTTTCCTTAAATACCTTTGAATGTATTGTACCAGTCCTTTCTGGCCCACAAGGTTTCTGCTGAAATGAAAGTTGCTAGTCCTAGGGGATTCCCTTGATTATAACTAGCTGCTTTCTTCTTGCTTCTTTTAAGATTCTCTTTCTATCTTTAATTTTTGCCACTTTACATATATGTGTTGATGTGAACCTCTTTGGGTTCATCCCATTTGGCATTCTCTGGGTTTTCCTGCTGTGGATGTCTGATCATCCCCAAAGTTAGGAAATTTTTTACAGCTATTTTTTCTTCAAATTAATTATCTATCATTTTCTCTCTTTCTTCCCTTTCTGGGACAAGTATATGGTAAGTGTTAGTACTTTTGATGTTGTCCCAGAGAGCTCCTAAATTATCCTCATTATTTAAAAAGCTCTTTTTTCCCCCCCTATCTTCAGGATGGGTGATTTCCATTACTGTTTTCCATTTTGCTCATCTACTCCTCTGTATCTACTACTTATTTCTTCTAGTGTATTTTATCAGTTACTATATTTTTCAATTATGTTTTATCATTTATTATAATTTCTAATTCTTTAAACAATTAGAAAAATTCTTAAAAATTATTTTTTAATTCTTACTGTGTTCAGTCATTCTTCTTCTAGTTCATTGATCCTCTTTATGATCATTATCTTGAACACTTCCTTGGGTAAATTGCTCATTTTAAAGTTTTTTTTTTCTTTTAAATTTTATTTTATTTTTAAACTTTACATAATTGTATTAGTTTTGCCAAATATCAAAATGAATCCACCACAGGCATACATGTGTTCCCTACCCTGAACCCTCCTCCCTCCTCCCTCCCCACACCATCCCTCTGGGTCGTCCCAGTGCACCAGCCCCAAGCATCCAGTATCGCGCATCAAACCTGGACTGGCAACTCGTTTCTTACATGATATTCTACATATTTCAATGTCACTCTCCCAAATCTTCCCACCCTCTCCCTCTCCCACGGAGTCCATAAGACTGTTCTATACATCAGTGTCTCTTTTGCTATCTCGTACACCAGGTTATTGTTACCATCTTTCTAAATTCCATATATATGCGTTAGTATACTGTATTTATGTTTTTCCTTCTGGCTTACTTCACTCTGTATAATAGGCTCCAGTTTCATCCACCTCATTAGAACTGATTCAAATGTATTCTTTTTAATGGCTGAGTAATACTCCATTAGTTTTTGTCTTATTCCACTATTTGTAAAACTTTTTCTATCTCCTTCAGTTCAGTTCAGTCACTCACTTATGTCCGACTCTTTGCAACCCCATGGACTGCAGCACACCAGGTCTCCCTGTCTATTACCAACTCTCAGAGCTTGCTCAAACTCATGTTCATCAAGTTGGTGATGCCATCCAACCATCTCATCCTCTGCTATCTCCTTCCTCTCCTGTATTCAATCTTTACCAGCATCAGGGTCTTTTTTCACTGAGTCGGTTCTTCGCATCAGGTGGCCAAGGTATTGGAGTTTCAGCTTCAGCATCAGTCCTTCCAATGAAAATTCAGGACTGATTTCCTTTAGGATTGACTGGTTGGATCTCCTTGCTGTCCAAGGGACTCTCAAGAGTCTTCTCCAACAATGCAGTTCAAAAACATCAATTCTTCGGTGCTCAGTTTTCTTTATAGTCCAACTGTCACATCCATACATGACTACTGGAAAAACCATAACTTTGATTAGATGGACATTTGTTGTAAAGTAATGTCTCTACTTTTTAATATGCTGTCTAGGTTGGTCATAGCTTTTCTTCCAAGGAGCAAGTGTCTTTTAATTTCATGGCTGAAGACACCATTTGCAGTGATTTTGTAGCCCCCAAGATAAAGTTTCTCACTGTTCACTGTTTAACCATCTATTTGCCATGAAGTGATGAGACTGGATGCCATGATTTTAGTTTTCTGAATGTTGAGTTTTAAGCTAACTTTTTCACTCTCCTCTTTCACTTTCATCAAGAGGCTTTTCAGTTCTTCTTCTCTTTCTTTCATGGCAATAAGGGTGGTGTCATCTGTGTATGTGAGTTTATTAATATTTCTCCCAGCAATCTTGATTCCACCTTGTGCCTCATCCAGCATGATGTACTCTGCATATAAGTTAAATAAGCAGGGTGAGAATATAGAGCCTTGAGGTTCTCCTTTCCCTATTGGAACCAGTCTGTTATTTCATGTCCATTTCTTGATGCTTCTTGACCTGCATAAAAGTTTTTCAGGAGGAAGGTAAAGTGATCTGGTATTCCCAACTCCTAAAGAATTTTCCAGAGTTTGTTGTGACCCACATAGTCAAAGGCTTTGACATAGTCAGTAAAACAGAAATAGATGTTTTTCTGGAACTCTCCTGCTCCTTCTATGATACAATGGTTGTTGGCATTTTGATCTCTGGTTCCTCTGCCTTTTCTAAATCCAGCTTGTGCATCTGGAATTTCATGGTTCATATACTGTTGAAGCCTATCTTAGAGAATTTTGAGCATTACTTTGCTAGAATGTGAGATGAGTGGAATTGTGTGGTAGTTTGAGCGTTCTGTGGCATTGCCTTTCTTTGGGATTGGAATGAAAACTGATCTTTTCCAGTCCTGTGGCCACTGCTGAGTTTTCCAAATTGGCTGGCATATTGAGTGCAGCATTTTCACGGCAATATCTTTTAGGATTTGAGATTGTTCACCTGGAATTCCATCACCTCCACTAGCATTGCTCATAGTGGTGGTTCCTAAGGCCCACTTGACTTCTCTTTCTAGGATATCTGGCTCTAGGTGAGTTATCACACCATTGTGATTATCTGGATCATGAAGATCTTTTTTGTATAGTTCTTCTGTGTATTCTTGCCACCTCTTCTTAATATGTTCTGCTTTTGTTTGGTCACTACAATTTCTGCCCTTTATTGTGTCCATCTTTGCATGAAATATTCCCTTGGTATCTCTAATTTTCTTGAAGACATCTCTAGTCTTTCTGATTCTACTGTTTTCCTCTATTTCTTTGCACTGATCACCAAGGAAGGCTTTCTTATCTGTCCTTGCTATTCTTTGGAACTCTACATTCAAATGGGTATATCTCTCCTTTTCTTCTTTTTTTTCCCCCTTTTTATTTATTTAATTTATTTATTTTTGTTGTTTTTAAATTTAAATTTATTTATTTTAATTAGGGGCTAATTACTTTACAATATTGTATTGGTTTTGCCATACATTGAAATGAATCCGCCATGGGTGTACATGTGTTCTCCATCCTGAACATCCCTCCCACCTCCCTCCCCATCCCATCCCTCTGGGTCATCCCAGTACACCAGCACTGAGCACCCTGTATCATCCATTGAACCTGAACTGGTGATTCATCTCACATATGATAATTTACATATTTCAATGCCATCCTCCCATATCATCCTGCCCTCGACCTCTCCCACAGAGTCCAAAAGACTGTTCCATACATCTGTGTCTCTTTTGCTGTCTCGCATACAGGGTTATCATTCAGTTCAATTCAGTTCATTTGCTCAGTCGTGAGCCCTGCATTAATAGAGTTAATATACTCTATTGGTGTTTTTTCTTTCTGGCTTACTTCACTCTGTATAATAGGCTCCAGTTTCATCCACCTCATTAGAACTGATGCAAATATATTCTTTTTAATGGCTGAGTAATATTCCATTGCATATATGTACCACAGCTTTCTTATCCATTTGTCTGCTGATGGACATCTAGGTTTCTTCCATGTCCTGGCTATGTAAACAGTGCTGGGATGAACATTGGGGTACACATGTCTCTTTCAATTCTGGTTTCCTCGGTTTGTATGCCCAGCAATGGTATTGCTGGGTCATATGGCAATCCTATTCCCAGTTTCTTAAGGAATCTCCACACTGTTCTCCATAGTGGCTGTATTAGTTTGCATTCCCACC